>NC_044358.1:11209229-11409229 GCF_007364275.1 Archocentrus centrarchus | reverse complement strand
GGCTCGGACTGAGCGGAACACATGGAAGACTCGGGCGGCTCGGACAGAGCAGGACCCCCTGGCGGCTCGGACTGAGCGGAGACCCCCAACGGCTCGGACTGAGGTCCAGGATCCCCTGACTGCTGTGTAGAGCACGCAGCCATCTCCTCAGACGACTTGGGCGGCTCTGCAGGTTGACCAGTAGAGTCTGAAGATGGAGGTGAGGACTGAAGGAGTGCGGGCAGAGGCCCGGCTGAAGGCCAAGATGCTGTAGCGGGCCGTGGTGCAGGCTGAGTGGCCGTCATCCTGGGCAGCAGGGGCTGCTCAGGGGACAGTTTGGATGTGTCAGATGAAGGCTGCATGGAAGCAGGCCGGGAGATAACTGGACCTGGAGCTGACGGAGAGCTAGGGCGATCTGGCTGCGTGGAGACTGACCGAGAGCTAGGGCGATCTGGCTGCGTGGAGACTGACCGAGAGCTAGGGCGATCTGGCTGCGTGGAGACTGACCGAGAGCTAGGGCGATCTGGCTGCGTGGAGACTGACCGAGAGCTAGGGCGATCTGGCTGCGTGGAGACTGAGCGCGTGGAGACTGAGCGCGTGGACCGAGGGAGAGCTAAGGCTGAGGGAGCTGAAGCGGGGAGAGCTGGCACTGGGGAAGCTGAGCCCAGGAGAGCTACAGAGGCTGACTGAGACTGAGCGGAGGCTGGGTCTACCGCTGACTGCTGAGGAAGCGCTGCAGGTGACGCTGACGACTGATGCGACGGCGTGGGCTTCGCTGCCCCCCACCCGCGAAACAGGAACGGGTGCAGAGGTCAGCCCGTCCATGGCTGCCCCCACCCACGGAACAGGAACGGGCGCAGGGAGCTTCACAGAGGCTGGTGGAACAGCTGCCTGGGGAGATGGAGAATGAGCTGGCACTACGGCTGACGGAGGCGAGAGTGACTGGGGAGGAGTGTGACGATGCCAGGTGCGCTGCTTCCTTCGCGTTCTGTTGGAGTGGGAAGCACGATTCTCTGCATCCAGGATGTCCACCAGCAGAGGTGAATCAATGATCTCCACATCATCTGGCAGCCAAGAGAGGTCCGGGGAGGCGGCGGGCTGTGCGTGAAACGGTGACAATGACGAGGACGAGGTGGGAGAGGTGAGTTGAAGGGATGACGGCGGATCCGGAGAGCGAGGCAGCGCCTGTGGTGCTGAGCTGCAGCGGAGCGGAGGAGACGACGGAGGAGAGATGACTGGCTGCAGGAGAGGTGAATTAGCGATGGCTTGGAGGGAAAAGGTTGAGTCCTTGCCCTGGACAGGGCGACCAATATTATACAGTTCAGCTTGTAAATTTTTCCGGAGCATGATTATGGAATGAGCAAGTGAGGCAGTGTCAGGATGGGTGAGGAGCCAAGTGGAGGAAGGAACAAGTCCACAGCAGAAAGCCAGCTGCATATTTCGGTGGTGGTCGTCAGCGGCATGAATGATTTTCATAGAAAAATCCTTGTGCTGCAGGATTTTCTCAGTTTGCTCGGGGAGGGTCCATATGTCCGTGGGGTCCATAGTTGGGTTGCGGCATTCTGTCATGACCGGGGAGGAAACGGGTGAGGAAGGACCAAAACGCAAGACTCCAGAGAACAGCATAACTTAAACGGTGTTTATTTAGGTAGGGGGAAAAACGAATACAAAAACCTTGGAGGGCAGACGAGGGCAGACGAGGGGGAGACACAGTGAGCACAGGAACACTCGGGCACAAAACATCAACGACGCGACAAAGAACACATGGAAACTGAGGGCTTAAATACACAATGGATAATCAGGGTAAGAGGAAACAGCAGGGAACAGCAGGTGAGGCAAATGAAACTAACAACACAGGGGAAGCAAAACTAAACACAAAGCACAGGGAAAACCAGACTGTCAAAATAAAACAGGAAGTGACAAAGCAAGGTACATGCTGACTCAACATGGGGAACTGGCACACAGACTCAGGACAGAGATGCAGACCTTAGATACAGGGGAAGACAGGGACAAAGGGAACAAGAATCAAAACATACTGGGAGACAAACTCGGGAAATATGAAACTAAACACAAAACGCTGGGCAAACGGCCCAGGACATGACATCATCACTGTTTACAATACAGTAAATGGGTCTATAAACAGCCTCAGATGCATGCAAAGAAATGATATGCTGGAAACTTTGAACAGCTGCTCACACCTAACAAATCAAAAATGCTCCTAAAACAGCAAAAAAAACCCTGTTTCACCTAAGGCAGGAAAATGCTTTAACCACAGCTTGGCTAAGAAAGATTGGACATAGTGTCCATCCATCCATTCGCTTCCGCTTATCCTGGTCAGGGTCGCGGGGGGGCTGGAGCCTATCCCAGCTGTCATAGGGCGAGAGGCAGGGTACACCCTGAACAGGTCGCCAGCCTGTCACAGGGCCAACACAGAGAGACGAACAACCTTTCACACTCACATTCACACCTATGGGCAATTTAGAATAGCCAATCAACCTAACCCCAGTAAGTGCATGTCTTTGGAATGTGGGAGGAAACCGGAGTACCCGGAGGAAACCCACGCAAGCACGGGGAGAACATGCAAACTCCACACAGAGAGAGGGAGAGGCCTGGGCCAAGGTGGAATCGAACCCAGGCCTTCCAGATGGTATTCTATCTGTGAGGCAACAGCGCTAACCACTGCGCCATGGACATAGTGTGTAACTGGAAAAGCTCATTATAAAGATCCCCTCTCTGTTTTACAACTAACAGGTGGATTTTCAGCTCACAGTCTAAAAACAATTACAGAGGTTTCATAGTCCCTGGATAAAGGCCATTAATATTTACTACTGTCATTACTTTCATCTATCTGCTGGTCTTTTTTTCAACAGCAACACATTTGAGTGCAAATATTTCACTGTTGGAAGCACTGAGGCTCACACCTATATATGTGTGTATATATATACATATATATATATATATATGTATATATATATATATATATTCCCTCCTTAATTTAAAAAAATATATACTTTGTGATCCAAATTTAGAGAATATGTTCATTTGTATCTCTTTAATCTTTAGTGTATTGATTAAAGATATTTTGATTAGAATGAGGTGTCGTCTTTTCTATGTGATTTGACTGTTGATGATGACTGTCTAATTGATAATACTAAAGATAATCTATTTATCAATCCATAAAATGATCCAAAAAATCTTTTTATTTAATGCTAAAATAATCAGAGTGTGATTATGGCTGTTTTCTGTGATTGGAAATATTTCATTAAAATGTATAAAAGACAACAAAAAGTCACACATTCAAAAAGTGTGAATTAGCAACAAAATATAAATGAAAATAAATAATTGGGGTTGTGTCCGGAAGGACATCGAGTGTAAAACAAAGATCTGCCTAATCAAACATGTGGAGCTGCGGTACCTGCTGTGGTGACTCCTCGTGAGTAAGGGAGCAGCTGAAAGCAGCTTCTTCTTCCCTTTCTCTATTTGAGAGCGAGTTATTTGGTATCATGCAAAATGTTCAAGCTTCATATTGAAGGGGTGCAAAGACGAGCGATTTCATGCATCCTGCACACCCAGCCATTAGTGTGTCGCAGCCCGTGTTCACCTGCCTGTCTCCCACATACAGTATCTGTTGGCTCTGTGACAACAAAAACCCTGCCTTGCCAGCTTCCGTAAAGTCAACTATCTGAACTCCCACTGCAAACAGTGGCCTCATTGTATTCACTTTCGGTTGGATGGTGAAAGTGGTGGGGCGTTGTAGGCTTGGGTAACAGAGTGTTGGGTGATGGGGCATTCCTAGGGAGACAGTCCTGGACCAAAAGAAACTAAAGGACATGCTATAGACAGACAGTCATTCAGAACCATTAAAGTTAACAGTACTGCCAGGTGAAAGCCTCATAGCCTCAAGCTGCATTATATTTTATATTATAAAGACCCTACAGTAATTACAATGAAAACCCAACAGTCAAAACGTCCTCCCTAAAGGTTTATAAGCTTTATAGGCAGCTTGAAACTGAAACAGCAGTTTTCACTGATTTCATAACATAAAAACTTATGATAAACTTTGGATATTTAATGCACTTGTTCTGAAAAGGTAACATTTTAATTAAAGTTTGTTTGACAAAAACAATAATCTTTTTCTTGCCAAACATTTGCATATTAAATTTAAACCACCAGACCCATTGTGAAGCTTGCCATGCAAGCTGAAAGTAGAAAGACTTGAATGTCCAGGTAATTCCTCCCCTTTTGGTGATGTCAGCTTCATCAAGGACTCCTCCCCTACAGCCTCATAAAAAGGGCACTAGTGAAGTCGAGGTGAAAGATCATTACACACAGATAGGAGGCCTGAAATGAACTGTACCTGTAAGTGAGTCTCTTCTCCTTGTTTTTTTCTGGGACCTTTTTTCTGGGATCTTATCTCAGGTGTGACCTACATTCAGCAGGAGAAGGAAAAGTACTCAGCATGTCTCTAAGGATGAAGTTGATTGGTATTTCCCTGTGCATTTTGGGATGGATTATGGCAATTGTGGCTTGTTCCTTCCCCATGTGGAGGGTGATAGCCTTCAGGGACGGCATTGTGGCAGGTCAGATCATCTGGGAGGGCCTGTGGATGTCTTGTGTGGTCCAGAGCACGGGACAGATGCAGTGTAAGGTCTATGACTCCATGCTCGCCCTCTCCCAAGATCTCCAAGCTGCCCGAGCCCTCACCCTCATCTCCATCCTGTTAGCACTCCTGGCTGTGCTCATTGCCATTGTGGGGGCCAAGTGCACCAGCTGCACTGAGAATGAGTCAGCCAAGGCCAAAGTGATGATTGTCTCTGGAGTCCTCTTCATTGTATCTGGTGTCATGGAGCTCATTCCTGTCTCCTGGTCTGCTTACACCACAAATAGGGATTTGTACGATCTATTTCTTTATTATATTAAGTGGAGTGAGCTGGGGGCTGCACTGTATATTGGCTGGGCAGCGGCTGCACTCCTGATTCTGGGTGGTGGACTGCTCTGTTTCTCCTGCCCGCCACGCGAGACGAAATACGACCATTTACAAAAAACAAAGAACGAGACATTACTGAATCCTGAACTGGCTCACTCCATCAAGGTGTAATTGTGTTTAGACAAAGAGCTCATGGAAGAAAGAGAACTGTTCAATGAAACATGCATCTGATTTTGCCTGTAATATTAAATGTTAATATTTATTAAATTAAACAGTACTACATTTTTGTGTGCACACTCCTTGTCATTCTTTGCTTCTATTGGTTGTGCAAATGTGTTTCATGGCGCACCACGGCTGTGACACACGAGTGTTTCCTGGACTGCGCTTGTTCTGCGCTGCACTTTGCTGAAGGAAAAACTGTCTGTGCGTGGCACAGGCTAAAAGAGATGATGGGTTGGCTGTAGTAGCGTTGTATGTGAAAGGCTCTTTATGCTGTTTTACTGATTTGAGATTCCCCCATCCTTCAGCAGCAGCCTGGGTCTGCAGGAAATTGGGAACATGTGGGTCAGTGTCTATATCCCCCTTGAACCCTCTCACCAAAAATCAATCAATAATAAAAATAAAAATACACATACACGGGATGTAGTGTTTCAAGAGTCCCTACAAGTATTATTTTTCAGATTTGACCCACACCAGTGGATCTAAACTCCACAAATCAGATGCAGGTCAAATGTGACAAAATTTGTAGCACCTGTAACATCAAAAAATGTGGTATAAACAATATAAAATTTAAAAAATATTGTCATGATTGTGTCATTTTGGTTCACTTTAGGAAAAGAATAATACTATGGGTATTTGTACTGCTGTCAAATGTCTTCTTCTTCTCTGTAAAATTACAGTAAAATAAATCTGTCACATTCACTGACCTCAAACACTTAGAGAAAAAAAGACTGTGCTGCCATCTGGTGGTTAAAATTAGACTTTGTATGAAGAGTTTTCTTTATTCAAGGGAAAGATGACCTAAATGTTTTTTTGTTTTTGTAAGGTACACGTTGATACACTTCTATATTGTGTTGTTCTGTGCAACAACTGTATAACAAAGTCAGCCAAAGAGGGCGAGCACATTAATGAATAAAGTTAGATGCACCGTTCTTATAATTTCATGTAAAGATATGGAACACTTATAGACCGCTGGCAAATCTTTTAAAACATTTTGTATAATCTATTTAAAAATGCCAGAATTATAAGCCCCCCAAAATAATCACAGTAAGCCCATTCCTTTTCTACTATGTCAGTACACACTCATCATTCAGAGTCTCTTAGTAAGAGCAACAAGTGCTCAGAAAAACATGATTAATGTGGGCCCACCCTCTGCAGCTGTAACAACTTCAGCTCTTCTGGGAAGTCTTTCCACAGGTTTAGGAGTGTTTATGGGAATTTCTGACCATTCTTCCAGAAGCACATCTGTGAGGTCAGACACTGATGTTGGAGAGAAGGCCTGGCTCACAGTCTCTGCTCTAATCCATCCCAAAGGTGTTCTATCAGGCTGAGGTCAGGACTCTGTGCAGGCCAGTCAAGTTCTTCACACCAAACTGGCTCATCCATGTCTTTATGGAGCTGCTTTGTGCTCTGGTGTGCAGTCATGTTGGAACAGGAAGGGGCCATCCCCAAACTGTTCCCACAGAGTTGGAGCATCAAACTGTCCCAAATGTCTTGGTCTGCTGAAGCATTAAGAGTTCCTTTGACTGGAACTAAGTGGCCGAGCCCAACTCCTGAAAAACACCCCCACACCATAACCCCCCCCTCCACCAAACTTTACATAATGCAGTCAGACAGGTACCGTTCCCCTGGCAACCACCAAACCCAGACTCCTCCATCGGATTGGCAGATGGAGAAGTGTGATTCATCCCTCCAGAGAACACGTCTCCACTGCTCTAGAGTCCAGTGGCGGCGTGCTTTACACCACTGCATCAACGCTCTGCATTGAGCTTGGTGATGGAAGGCTTGGATGCAGCTGCCATGGAAACCCATCCATGAAGCTCTCACTGTTCTTGAGCTGATCTGAAGGTCACATGAAGGTTGGAGGTCTGTAGTGATTGACTCTGCAGAAAGTTGGTGACCTCTGTGCACTATGACCCTCAGCATCCTCTGACCCCACTCTGTGATTTTATGCTGTCGTTCCCAATCGCTTCCACTTTGTTATAATCCCACTAACAGCTGACTGCGGAATATTTAGCAGTGACTGGACTTGTTGCACAGGTATGTTACACTCTGAAGCTTTTTAATCTTTGAGGTTTGAATGTGTTGCTAAAAGATGTGTTGGCAGAAGTTGCGGGTTTATTTCAACAATTTATAGAATAAACCACCCAGGTTGGTTTCACCACCATCGTTTGAGTACAAAAATGATATTTACTTGAAAATAACAAAAACTAAATGACAGCAGAATCAAGGAATTGTGAGCTTTTCATGTAGATTAACTCAGAATAAAAACTGCCTTTTTAAAAATTTTGCGCCAGTGAAAAATTAACTCTGTTATGAAAATCATAATAATATTGCTGATTTTCAGATCAAATTTCAAACATAACCAATAATTTTTTTTTTTTTAATTAACATTTTACTATGCCTGTTTCTAATAGTAAGCCCTGCGGTGGTGAACAGAGACTCACACTCAGAGAGAGGTGGGGTGGTCGTGTATGCGCGCTCCATCCGTACAAACCATGGCACAGTGTGGTTGCTGCTCAGGAAACCGTTCCAGTCACAGATTTAGACTCTAATGTTTGTCCCTTTGTTCTCGGAGAGACGTGAGTTTTCCAGACCTGAGGTATGTTTCTAGTTTCTTTGTTTATCATGGCATGTCACTCCAAATATTTATTAATCCTTCATTATAATCATTATAGCATGGTATAGCATGGTCGATAGGTATCATAAAACTAAAATAATTGGAAGTGTGTCAAAAGAGCTGACAAAATTATTCCTGAGTTTTGTGTGCCTGTGTTTGTTTTCATAACCAACATGTTTATGTTGGCTTAACTGCACAGATTCTCTCCTGAAATAATAAAAAAGTGGGTTTGA
This sequence comes from Archocentrus centrarchus, assembly GCF_007364275.1. NCBI lineage: Eukaryota > Metazoa > Chordata > Actinopteri > Cichliformes > Cichlidae > Archocentrus > Archocentrus centrarchus. The sequence goes on along the minus strand of NC_044358.1, from coordinate 11,401,251 downwards.
ATGTTGGACAGTGCAGAGGATTAAAACTGTGTATTTTCAGGATTAGTTCATCTAAAGTTGACTGCTGACCTCCATGGGGAGTAACCTGGAGTAATTAAAAAAAGGCAATAATTAACTTGTTAGTTAAACTTAGCCTTAGAGTCATAAAACATTGCAAATACAGGAAGACACGACCATCAATTAATAGTCAATCGTATTTTAAGTCAGTGATAACGTAAAATGGTTTTGTCACTGTGGCAATTAGAAAAATCTTATTTACAGTGACTGCTCATTTCTTTGTAAGTGAGCAAACTTAGTGATTATTTCCCCGACTCGATGTGTTTCATCAGGATGCAGTGAGAGAGACAGAGCAAGCACGAGCCTGCCAATAACGTTACATAAGCTAAAACCTGTTGGGTGCAACATTATGTGGGCTCCTGCGTGTGGGCGGATATTTCTGCTCCTGTGGGGGCCTCAGTGTGGTTACTTTATGGGGGCTCGTCTTCCTCATGAAGAAAAACAGCAAATTCCCACAGCTTAAGCTGATGACAGGTTAACACCAGGGTAAAACTCTAGGAACATAATTGAAAACATGACCATGCATGTCTGTATGTATGTACATATGTATCTACATATTAATTGCCATAGCCAGGCAGAGCTGTGCTAATATGTGTGTCAGCGGGGTTAACCACCACAGTTACTGTTGTCTTCTCTGCTCTTCAGTGGGTATTTGTGTGTCCATAAGTACTTGTACGACTACACGGTTTTTGTCATTTTGCCTCTGTAGATGTAACTGAAGTGCATACTTTCAGCTTTACTTCAAAGGACTTTTGCCAAAGGTTTCTATTTAGGAATTACTGACATTTTATACATGATCCCCCAATTTGACAGGCTCAAAAGTAATTGGACAAACCAACTTAATTTTAAATATAATGATTGTTTTTAATACTTAGATAAAAATCCTTTGCACTCAGTGGCTGCCTGAAGTCTGGAACTCTTGGACAATGAGGCATTTTACTGCAGCCACCTTTAGCTGCTGATTGTTTGTGGGTCTCTCTGCATTTAGTTTCATATTGAATGAAAGAAAAGCACGTTCTGTTTTGTTGAGATCAGCTGTCTCACTTGATCATCAAAGAATATCCCGTTTCCTTGTCTTGAGAAACTCTTGGGTTGCTTTCGATGGTTGCTGTGGGTTATCATCCAGTCGCTCTCTGAAGAGCTGTCCAATGAGTTTTTGTCATGGGCCGGGGAGGAAACGGACGAGGAAGGACTCACATGAAGGACTCCAGAAGCAAACATAACTAAAAAGGGGATTATTACAACGGGGAAACACAAAATACAAAAACCTTGGAAGGGAGGCACAGGGAGACGAAGGGCAGGCGCAGGGAACACGGGAACACAGGAACACAGGAACACACGGACACACAACGTCAACGACGCGACAGAGAACAAATGAAAACTGAGGGCTTAAATACACAATGGGTAATCAGGGCAAGAGGAAACAGCAGGGAACAACAGGTGAGGCAAATGAAACTAATTACACAGGGGAAGCAAAGCTAAACACAAAGCACAAGGAAATCACATTGGCAAAATAAAACAGGAAGTGATAAACCAAGGAACACGCAGACAAGTCACAACACTGGGAACATGACAAACATACAGGGAGGACAAACTCAGGAAATAAACTATTAACACAAAACGCTGGGCCAACGGCCCAGGACATGACAGTACCCCCCCCTCAAAGGCCGGCTCCCGACGGCCAAAACCAGAAACAAAACCAAACAAGGGCGGGAGGCGGGGGACCAGGAAGGAGGGCCCGAAACAAAAACAGCCAGGGAGCAAACAAAGTCAGGAACAAACCCAAAAACACAAGGAAGCACTGGAGCAAGGAAGAGCACAAGGGCAAAAAACAATAAGCAAAAGGAACAGAACAAAGAAAAGCAATGGCACAAGCTGAATAACAGTCCAAAAACCAGAGCAAAACATAGGGATGAGAAAACAAAAAACAACCGGATGAAAACAAAAAGCGACGGCACAAGGCCGGAGAGCTCCAATGTCCAAAATAGGGGGTCGAAACAAGGAACAGTCCAGGAGCTATGACAAAACAAAAACCAGCAGGGGAAAAAACAGTCCACAGTTCAGGGGAGTCAGTGGGAAATCCAAAACAAAAACACACAGTTCAGGAGGCCGCAGAGGCCAAGGGGCCACAAAGCAAAGTCCCAACGAGGGAGGCCGACCGCGCTCCCAGCGGCGGCGGCGGCGACGACGAGGAGGAGTCACTGGAGGCCGACCGCGCTCCCAGCGGCGGCGGCGACGACGAGGAGGAGTCACTGGAGGCCGACCGCGCTCCCAGCGGCGGCGGCGACGACGAGGAGGAGTCACTGGAGGCCGACCGCGCTCCCAGCGGCGGCGGCGACGACGAGGAGGAGTCACTGGAGGCCGACCGCGCTCCCAGCGGCGGCGGCGACGACGAGGAGGAGTCACTGGAGGCCGACCGCGCTCCCAGCGGCGGCGGCGACGAGGAGGGGTCACTGGAGGCCGACCGCGCCTCCCAGCGGCGGCGGCGACGAGGAGGGGTCACTGGAGGCCGACCGCGGGGCATGCGGCGGCGGTGACGGGGAGCAGACACTGGAGGCCGACCGCGGGGCATGCGGCGGCGGAGAAGGGCGACCCGGGCTCTGGTGGGGAACCCTCGGGTGACGTGGAGCGCTCGGACTGAGCAGAGACCCCCACCGGCTCGGACTGAGCGGGACCCCCTGGCTCGGAGCGCTCGGACTGAGCGGAGACCCCCATCGGCTCGGACTGAGCGGGACCCTCGTGCGCGGAGCGCTCGGACTGAGCGGGACCCTCTGGCGCGGAGCGCTCGGACTGAGCGGAGACCCCCATCGGCTCGGACTGAGCGGGACCCTCTGGCGCGGAGCGCTCGGACTGAGCGGAGACCCCCATCGGCTCGGACTGAGCGGGACCTCTGGCGCGGAGCGCTCGGACTGAGCGGAGACCCCCATCGGCTCGGACTGAGCGGGACCCTCTGGCGCGGAGCGCTCGACTGAGCGGGACCCCCTGGCGCGGAGCGCTCGGACTGAGCGGGACCCCCTGGCTCGGACTGAGCGGAGACCCCCATCGGCTCGGACTGAGCGGGACCCTCTGGCACGGAGCGCTCGGACTGAGCGGGACCCCCTGGCTCGGACTGAGCGGAGACCCCCATCGGCTCGGACTGAGCTGAGCCCATGGGCTGAACGGGGCCTACATAGTGAGGCACCGGATGCGTAGGCTGGGACCGCGGAACAGGGCACACTGCTGCTTTATTGAGCAGCAGGGGCTGCTCGGGGAATAGCCGAGGTGCAGGGGACTGCGTGGAAGCAGGCCGGGAGACGACTGGCCGCGTGGAAGCAGGCCGGGAGACGACTGGCCGCGTGGAAGCAGGCCGGGAGACGACTGGCCGCGTGGAAGCAGGCCGGGAGACGGACTGGCCGCGTGGAAGCAGGCCGGGAGCGAGAGAGATCTGGCTGCGTGGAAACAGACCGAGAGCTAGGGAGATCTGGCTGCGTGGAAACAGACCGAGAGCTAGGGAGATCTGGCTGCGTGGAAACAGACCGAGAGCTAGGGAGATCTGGCTGCGTGGAAACAGACCGAGAGCTAGGGAGATCTGGCTGCGTGGAAACAGACCGAGAGCTAGGGAGATCTGGCTGCGTGGAAACAGACCGAGAGCTAGGGAGATCTGGCTGCGTGGAAACAGACCGAGAGCTAGGGAGATCTGGCTGCGTGGAAACAGACCGAGAGCTAGGGAGATCTGGCTGCGTGGAAACAGACCGAGAGCTAGGGAGATCTGGCTGCGTGGAAACAGACCGAGAGCTAGCTAACACTGGGGCCTGAGAGGGAGCTGACACAACTGAGCTACAGAAGGAGCAGGAGCTGAGGGAAACTGGGACCAAAACCGAAGGAACTAAGACAGGGGCTGAGGGAACTGACTGAGAGGGCACTGAAACAGCTGACACTGGGGACCGAGGAAGAGTTACTGGAGCTAGAGCTGACTGAGGGCGAGGGGGAGCGACTGGAGCTAGAGCGACTGAGGGCGAGGGAGGAGCGACTGGAGCTAGAGCTGACTGAGGGCGAGGGAGAGCGACTGGAGCTAGAGCTGACTGAGGGCGAGGGAGAGCTGCTGGCTGCGTGGGAGCAGACTGAGGGAGAGCCGACTGCGTGGAGACTGACTGAGAGCTAGAGAGAGCTGACTGCGTGGAGACAGACTGAGAGCTAGGGAGAGCTGAGGCTGAGGGAGCTGATGCGGGAGAGCTGGCTCTGGGGAAGGTGAAGCGGGGAGAGCTACAGAGGCTGACTGAGACTGAGCGGTGGCTGGAGCGACAGCTGACTGAGACTGGGAGGTGGCTGGAGCGACAGCTGACTGAGACTGGGAGGTGGCTGGAGCGACAGCTGACTGAGACTGGGAGGTGGCTGGAGCGACAGCTGACTGAGACTGGGAGGTGGCTGGAGCGACAGCTGACTGAGACTGGGAGGTGGCTGGAGCGACAGCTGACTGAGACTGGGAGGTGGCTGGAGCTACAGCTGACTGAGAGACAGGCTGAAGAGGCACTGTGGACGACACTGAAAACTGCTGTGAAGGCTTGGACCTGGCTGCCCCCACCCGCGGAACAGGAGCGGGCGCAGAGGTCAGCCCGTCCGTGGCTGCCTCCCCCGCGGAACAGGAACGGGCGCAGAGGTCAGCCCGTCCGTGGCTGCCTCCCCCCGCGAAACAGGAACGGGCGCAGAGGTCAGCCCGTCCGTGGCTGCCTCCCCCGCGAAACAGGAACGGGCGCAGAGGTCAGCCCGTCCGTGGTTGCCCCCACCCGCGAAACAGGAACGGGTGCAGAGAGCTTCACAGAGGCTGGCGGAACCTGGGGCTCTGGAGACGAGCTGGCATCACAGCAGACAGGGGCGAGCGCGACCGGGGGGGAGCGTGACGATGCCGGGTGCGCTGCTCTTCCTCCGCTTTCTGTTGGAGTGGGAGGCACGATTCTCTGCATCCAGAATGTCCACTAGCAGAGGAGAATCAATGATTTCTACATCTTGCGGCAGCCAACAGAGGTCGGGCTGCGCGACGGTGGAGTGGGAAAAAGTCTCATCACTTGCCGCAATATTCTCTAGCCCGGTGGTACTCACGGAGGTGGTGGCCTGTGCGTGAAGCGGTGACAATGTCCGCGGCGTTATACCGCTCGGGTCTTGGGGAGAGGTGAGTGGAATGGAAGATGGCAGGGCCGGAGAGCAAGGCAGTGCCGGTGGCGATGAGGGGCCATGGAGAGGAGGAGACGAGGATAAGCCGTCTGGCTGCAGGAGAGGTGCATTAGTGATGGCTTGAAGAAAAAATTCGAGTCCCTGCCCTGGACTGGGCGGCCAATATTGTGCAGTTCATATTGTAGGTTCTTTCGGAGCATGATTATTGAATGGGCAAGTGAAGCGGTGTCAGGATGGGTGAGGAGCCAGGTGGAGGACGAAATAAGTCCACAACAGAAAGCTAATTGTATTAACCGGTGGTGACTGGTGGGGGCCTGAACAATTCTCTCGGAGAAATCCTTGAGCTCCTGGATCTTCTCTTCTTGCTCAGAGAGGGTCCTTATATCTGCGGGGGTCCATAGTTTGGTCGCGTCGTTCTGTCATGGCCGGGGAGGAAACGGACGAGGAAGGACTCACATGAAGGACTCCAGAAGCAAACATAACTAAAAAGGGGATTTATTACAACGGGGAAACACAAAAATACAAAAACCTTGGAAGGGAGGCACAGGGAGACGAAGGGCAGGCGCAGGGAACACGGGAACACAGGAACACAGGAACACACGGACACACAACGTCAACGACGCGACAGAGAACAAATGAAAACTGAGGGCTTAAATACACAATGGGTAATCAGGGCAAGAGGAAACAGCAGGGAACAACAGGTGAGGCAAATGAAACTAATTACACAGGGGAAGCAAAGCTAAACACAAAGCACAAGGAAATCACATTGGCAAAATAAAACAGGAAGTGATAAACCAAGGAACACGCAGACAAGTCACAACACTGGGAACATGACAAACATACAGGGAGGACAAACTCAGGAAATAAACTATTAACACAAAACGCTGGGCCAACGGCCCAGGACATGACAGTTTTGCAGCATTTGAACCTGAGCAGAGAGGACAGCCCTGTGCACTTCAGATTTCATCATCAGTAAACACTAGTGACTTTCCCTCCTCGGCGGGTATACATGCTCATGTCGTGACATTGCCTCTACCATGTTTGACAGATGATGTGGTATGCTTCAGACCATGAGCTGTTTCTCTCCCTGCTCCCTCTCCTTTTTTCCTGGTGAACTCTAATCTGTCCTTCTTGTTCTTGAGTGTAACCAGTGGTTTGCCCCTTATTGTAAACTTTGTATTTCAATTCATGAAGATATCTCTTAATGACAGCATTTGACAAGTCTTAAAGTTGATTTTCTTTTAACCTAATGGTGGCCTCCTTCACTGGTCTTCATAACTCTTCAGACCCGACAATCTTACTATTGCAAATTCTAGTGAAAAGCTCTCAAACATCTGATCTACCTAATTTTTCATGGAATAAAAGAGAACAGAACTCATGTGGCTGTGAATCTGCTCGACAGTCTATTATCCAATGGCTGTAATTCTGAAGCAATTAATCCAACAGTTTTATTACATCCTGTAAATTAAAGCTGCACTTCACTGACATCATGATTGCTTGGTTTGAAATCCAGTGTGATGTTGTCACTTAATTACTTAAAGAAGCTTCTGATGTTTCAGTCTTCAACCCTTGTCTCATACAATCATTTTTCATACTGAGGCGAATGATGATCATTTAGACCTTGTTAAACAAAAGGCTCAGCCCAGTGCAAAAGGCTTTTCATCATTATGAGACCGTTCAGACAAATGGAGACAGAGGCATTAAGGAAGCCTTGAGTGCAGTGTAATCAGTCAGTATGAGATACTTGACTGAGCAAGAGTTTCAGTGAGAGGACGACGAGGGTAAAAGGAGAGAAGCATCCACTGTAGAGATGCAGTGCGGTCAGGGTGAACTGCTGTTTCAGGATATCGTGGTGAGTCCTGCTGTTCTTCATGTTTTACAAATCTAACATGTTATTGAAAAGCTTTTTCTCCATGTCTCTCTTATGAGTGAGCACTGCATTTAAAATATGATTTTTAGTGACTGTGCAGCTGGTGAATGTGTTCATCAAGCAGCTAAACATCCTGTTAATCACACCAAATATGGTTATTGATTAGCACTACATGGTTCATAATATGCAAACAGTTCTCCTTTTCTTTCCTCACTGTCTTAGTTATGTCATCTTGTATCATTTATACTTGTGATTAATTTAAAAATATTCCAAGTGGCTCTTGTAGCGTCAAGATAGTTTAAGCTTTGGGGGGAAAAAAGAGAGAGATGGACGTTTCTCATAATGAAATGGAAATGTCAATGTTTTGTTATATCCTAGTTTGTTTTGGTGTTTATTATTCATCTTAGTTTCCTGTCTTGTTAGTTTTGGTTTAGTTCTTTTTGTTCCTGTCTCCCCTGCATCTGTCCTGTGTCTGTGTGTTTGCTGTGTTACTTTGATAGTCCTGTGTTCCTGATGCCTGATGTGTTTAGTTTTGCTTCTCCTCGTCTCGTCTGGTTAATTACGTTCAGCTTTGCCCCTCACCTGTTACCTGTTCCCTGATTACCTAGTGTGTGTATTTAAGTGCTCAGTCTGTGTCTGTTCCTTGTTGTGTTGTGTGTGTTTCCTCTGCTATGTGTCACTCTGCCCACTTGTTTTTTTTTTTAGTTCTGGCTCCTGTCCACTAGTGATGAGAAAACGAAGCTTTTGTGAAGCGCTGACCAATTGTTTCGAAAATAGGTTCATTACTCGAAGCTTCAATTATAGCGCCCTCTGCTGGAAAAGTGCAATGTTTTCAATTATACACCTGCACGCACACACTCACACACCTCAATGATCTGAAGCATCTTTGCATTGTTTGAGGCGCACACGTTATGACCAAATATCATGATATCAGGTTCTATTTACAGATAAAGATGGATGAATGTGTGTGTTGTGTTATTGAGCAGAGTGCTGGGAAAACATGGCATTAACTGGGTGTGCCTGTGTAACTACCGCCTTAGCGTTAATCTTGATACGACAGCGTCCGTCATCACGTTGAAAGGACTTTAATTCATAACTCAGCAGTAACTGTTGGTCATAACAACGCTAAAACTGTGCGAGTGTGAACCTGACTGACTGTCTCGCTCCTTCTCTCGTAACCAGCGAATCACCTGAACCAGTCACGTGATTCAGTCCGAGCCCGAAGCAGCAACTGCTTATGTCATATGTCACGTGATTTTTTTCGCTCTGAAGCAAGCTTCGAAGCAGTGGTTCTCTGGAGATGTAAGCCCGGGGTTCGAAGCACGTATCGAAGCTTCGGTTTCACACTCTCATCATTAGTGCACAGCTCTATTCAATCATCATCTCTCCATAAACCACCTTTCATTTACATCTACCTGCTCCTGCCATTCAGCACATCATGACAGAAAAAGCACACTGCAGTGTCAGTGTATGAGAACAGAAAGGATCAGTGTTTATTTTAAGAGAGCGGTAAAGAATTTATTTATTTATTAGTTACATTTATTGTGCAGATTTTTGGTAAAGAGCTTCATTTTCATTTTAAGACTCCTGGGAATCTGGAAAGGCCTTACATCATAACTTCGCTGCCACATTTGGAACTTACCGTATTTTTCGGGCTATAAGGCACACTTAAAATCCTTAAATTTCCTCAAAAATCAGCAGTGCGCCTTATGTATGAATTCTTGTTGTGCTTACTGACCTTGAAACAATTTTATGTGGTACACTGTGCTCAAAAATCTGTCAATGTTTTAGTGCGACTTTGGTAAGGGACATTTAATAAATATCGACATTTTCCAGAGCGTACAAAGCGTGCAACAGGGGGGAGGGGGTAACACCCAGCGTACGCTTTTCAAATAGTTGAGCGCTGCCGTCTGACCGCCGATGACCGAAGAATCCACACCGCTGCACCACTGCGTGGTCTGCAGCGATATTTCCTCCAGTCTGTCAGATCAGTTCAAAGGCCTCATTGAATTCTGTAAAATAGTCCATCATCGATTCACAAAATGACTCTACTGACGATATTAGACAGGAACAAGCTGTGAGTGCAGCGCAGCAGGTGTGGAAAGCAGCCAAAGCTGCCGGAGATAAATTCAACAAGAAGCATTGTTCCAAAAACAGAAACTGTACACAGTAAACTGCAGAAAACTATGATGGATTTTATTCTACATGTTCCGGCCTGTTTCCATCTATGCTGGCACAGATATTTGTGCGTAATCTGGCGGCCGGCGCTGTTGCCAACTTTCGTGTAACAAAACTCGCTGTCGGCTGTCTCAAAAGTTGCTAAAGGACGAATCGAGGTCCGGGGGGGTGTGTGTGCTGTCCCCCTCGGTGCCAAAGAGAGGTCCGGGAGATACTACAGCGTATGACGGGACCCAGTACGAGCGCTGTATGTACACAAAACACGGTGACAGCGGAGTTTTCAGGTTTCCGGTGTTGAGTCAAAAAGGGATTTACTTTTTTTTTTTGCTTATATCGATAAATATACAGGTGCGCAGGATTTATGAAGGCCTTATATATAAAATGAAGAAATGACTTGTTCTTATCCTCATTAATAAAGAATATATTGCAGCATCTGTCAAGATGTTGAAGAAGATGGTGAGAGATTGCCAGCAAAAGTTGCCCTTTTATTACCAATTAAATGGTTGCTGTGTGCTGCAACCAAAACAAAACAGTAACAACCAGACTGACTCAGATAATGACAGAGGGAACCCGACATGCTTGATGCTGAAATCGCCCAACTGTTCAACTCAGACACTGAAGATGAGGAATTTGATGGATTTGTGGAAGATGAATGATTTAAAATTATTTTTCTGTATTTGTTACAACTGAACAATATTCTGAGTTATTGTGAATGAGTTGAATAAAGTTCGACTTACCTGATGCTTTTGTTTCGCTCTGCATATGTTTTATCATGCGCATTATAACCCGGTGTACCTTATGGTCCGAAAAATACGGTATATTATGAACAAGTTCACCTCATATCACTAAGTTTGCTCTACATCGTACATAAAGATAAATCTTGGAAACAATCTGAGGCTGTAGCTCTGGAGATCAGATTATTTTAGATACCGAGCATGTTCCTGTTTTCATAGACCAACACTGACAGTGTGTTGTGGACTCCTCAGTTCTCTAATGCAAACACAACCATGACGTTGACCGTTATGAAGGTTGTAACAGGCTACACGATGTGATATTTTCAGAGGAGACATTTAAAGCATCTTTTTTATGTATGAGTTTTTATCAGTGACTTAGTTAAATATGAAATTGTCCACAGCTGGTCTGCACACAGCTTCCATTCATTAGATTTTTGGATGCAAATCAAACATTAAGTCATTTATATTTAAAAATCTTTAATGGAGGAAAAAATGCTGTTTTGTGTATTTTCAGACAGTGTGAATGAACACAGTTCACAGTTGACTTACTGATGACCGCTTGGTGACCTCTTCTGCCACCCTGATGAAGGCTTCTCACGTATTCATCACCCTCTTCCTCCTCTACAGGACTGTGGTACAGTAGAGAATTTTTATTGCAGCAGCAAAGAGCAAATGATACCTGAAAACATTGTTCTGCCAACTTCTTACAGAAGTGCATGAAGAACTGCCTCTTTGCAAAAAAATAAAAAATAACCCAGAAATGTCTTTGAGTATGTGGTCAAATATTTGACATTTATATGGCAAGTATTCACCAAACACCATAATTTTCTTCCTTTTCCATCTCAGCCGATTTAGTTTCTGTGACTGTTTCCTTCTAGGCCGTACCAGTGATTACCAGTGATTACCAGTGATTACCGGTAGCGCCGGCAAAACGGCTGCACGACCTCAGACACCTGTCCCCCCTGTTTGTTTCTGTTTGGATGGGTGTTCTGGAACGCAAATATCGTTATATGTTTACATATAACGACAATAAAGTCTTCTTCTTGAACTAACAAAGATATAAGCACTGGTCTAACAGCAAAATACTGTTAGACATCTTCAATCAACATGTAGTTTAACTGCAGTTTCCTCAAAAGTGTTCACTTATGTAAGGCCAAAATATTATCACGTGTTTACTTTTATATCTTTTTAGAGATTTTGGAAAACCAAGGCCATTTCTGTCAGCCCAGCCTGGTTTAAGGGTTAAAATTGGAATTAAGCTTAACTGGCTGCATCTTACTTTGGGTCATTTGTGTGCATGTGTGTATAGAGTGTGTCAGGGAGGACTGCTCAGGAAATGATGAAGAAATGGAGCCACTACAAAAAAGAATGTCTGCTCAGGATGCATGCAGAGCCCAGTCCCAAAGGTAATCCACATACATGCTCATTCATACTAATTTCATTAATGCTAACATAAATACAGGAATTAGATTTAAATATAGCTCTGTAATTTAGATTAAATCAAGAACCGTGGCTGAAGTTTTATAGAATATTCATCTACTTCAGCGACTGCTTTAAAATATATATATATATGGGCGCCTGGGTGGCTTAGTGGTGAAGCCGGCGACCACATACATATGCCGCGTTGCGGTGCGGGTTCGCGTCCCGGCCTGTCGCCAATTTACCCGCGTGTCTTCCCCTGTATCTTTCCCCCATTTCCTGTCTCTCTCCACTGCTAGCAAAAGCTGCTGTGGCCAAAAATGCAAAAAAAAAAACCAAACAAACAAACAAACAAACAAACAAACAAACAAAATATATATATATATATATATATATTGTGACTCTTCTCTCCAGAATTGGTGTGCAATCGTATGTTTGACGGTTATGCTTGTTGGCCAGATGGACGACCCAACTCAACTGTCAAGGTGCCCTGCCCCTGGTACCTAGCTTGGTACAACCAAGGTGTATACACACACACACACACACACACAGAGTTCAAGTTTTTGTGCAAAGGCACATTTTGCCTCTGTCCACGACCACAGTGAGTCTTAAATCAAACAATCAAGATGTGGCTGAAGTGCAAACATTCAATTTTAATTCAAAGAGTTTAATAAAAGTACTTTAACTGTTTAGGAACTGCAGACATTTTTATACACAGTCCCCATTTTCAGAAGCCTCCACCAAAAAAAGTTCCCTTGTTACTTCACAACAGATAAAAGATCTGGTGTTGATTTTAAGTGCTGGACTTGCATTCAAGGATTCTTTATTGTCATTCGCATCACATTTACATGCAGTGGAACAAAATTTCCATGGAATTCACTACAATTCTCAATATGAGGTCCAAAGAGTTTAGTGAAGGTGGCCATCATTAGTCTGTGTGGCCCAATCCACACAAAACAAAAAGAGTGCGCGTATATAGCAGCTGGACGGCGTAGTAGCATTACTGTCTACTAGGTCCGAATCCTAGCCAAGGCATGCATCCAGTAAGGGTCCCCAGGCTCCTGTTTTCCTCCTCTACTTTCTCAGGTTTCTGCTGCCTGAGGTACTCACTAAGCACATGTTCCTTTGTGGCCATCTTCCTGATGTATTCATGGATCTTTGTTGTTTAGGACAGTGGTTCTGACACTCACTAGTCCTCGGCCTCCTTCCTTCTGCTTAGCGTACAGTCTCAGGGTGCTGGATTTGGGGTGAAACCATCCATGCATGGTAAGGAGCTTTCTCATCTTGGCCAGCTTATTAGCCCAGCAGGGAATCAGACAGCTGGCAGGATGTAGGGGTTGATTGCCCGGATCTTGTCTTTCCCATTCAGCTGACTCTCCGGGACTCGCTTCACTCTCTGCAGGTACTTGGAGGTTGCAGCTTACTAAAGTCGCATTTCCATACGGGACGACTCGGCACGGGTCGACTCGGTCAACACAACTCGGCACGGTCGTGTTGTGTTTCCATTGCAACTGAGGACCACCACAGTGTGGGTGGAGTCGATATAGCAGCGCGGGCAGTACTCTCATGACGTGACTCGTGTGCGGCTCAAAACACAATACAACAATAGATGAGATAGAGGCAAGCTAACAGCTAATGCCAGTTTAATATCATCATCATGCATAAGTCCCCCATACAATGTTTTAATGGATGAAGGTTATCATTGTTAAGTATAACCCTATACCCCCGAACATAATTGGCTCAGTGTACTTCAAAAGAGCCGCCGTTTGTGGACGTATGGCAACAATTACCGTAATAACACCGCAGTAATACTCTATGTTGGCTGCGAAGTGCAGTTTCTCAGCTTTCAGAAACTGAATTTTTCCGATAGGACAAACGGTCACTTGGTAATTCAAAGTTCCTTTGATCAGCCCTCCTGCCGGCTCTGTGCTAACCAGCTGGTAGGGGCAGGTAATGGTGCTTCAGCGGTGATCGCCCGGCAGTATAGGGTTATAATATGTATGCTGTGTGAGCATTTCAGATGGCTCTCATGTTGCAAACCTACTGCTGCAAACTGTCGGTCTGGGGATTCAAACGGTGCTTTGTGCCTCCAGTTTCTTGCTGTCGGGTTTTAAAAATGGCAGGCTTGATTTTGGTGAAGGAGTCGCTCTCATGACTCCGATAGTGACGACACTCCCTGGCCAATCAGTGGCATGCTGTCCTCCACGTATCGCTCAGACCCTCGGGTGAGTGGGTACGAAAAAGGACCGGCAAACTTGTACCAGTTACTAATGGAAACGCCGTCAAACCGCGGCGAGTCGAGGCGACCCGTGCCGAGTCGTCCCGTATGGAAATGCGGCTCTAATGGCCTCTTTATCTTTCACTTTATCTTTGCCTGTGGGATTCTGTCTTCATTGTGTGCAGTGTTGCCTTCAGGTAGTGCAATCCTCTCAGTTCTGACTACATTCCCTCTCTTTGTTACCATCCAACTACACTTCTCCAGTCCGAATGACATTCCAGTGTTATTGCTGTAGATCAGGGGTGGGCAAACTACGGCCCGTGGGCCACACCCAGTCCGTTGGTCTTTTTAATCCGGCCTGCCAAAGATTTCTACAGAATTCCCCAAATCAGTTTATATCATAATTATGACTGATATTGAAGATTCTGAGAATTGCTATAACAAAACTAACACCAGAATTTGATGCACTGGCAAAAACAACACTGTTCCCACTAAAAGTAAACGTAAGTATTAACACTGTAACACAATGTTTGATATGTATGCATCTGGCGCTGGCCCGGCCCATCTGTCAAATTTCAAAAAGTCATTGTGGCCCCAGAGACAAAACGTTTGCCCACCCCAGCTGTAGATCAACCAGGGTGTGCATCCAGCCAGGGTCCCCAGGCTAGACCCCCGTGCTAACCAAGCCTACCTTGGAATATGAGCGAGAGATACATGACTGAAGCCATACCTGCTCAGATATTTCCCAGATTAACAAGGTCCACATCAGGTGTTGATGAACCAGGGCAAGCTGATGATAAGTGGGCTACTGGAACTAGAAGGATACGGCATAAATGGACACGAGATGAGAACCGGGAACTGTTGGAATGCTACTACACATATAATCCCAGTGAAAGTGGTTACATGAAGAAGATGAGGGACCTATGGATTCTCCGACACCCGACATCGAAACTGACATCGAAACGACTTGTAGCTCAGCTCGTAGCTCAGTATATGTAACTGGACAGATGAAGATTAACTTGTAGACAAAGAGAGAAACTGCTCATGATCCAAAGCATATCACATTATTTGTCAAATATGGTGGAGGCATTGTTAGAGCATGAGCATGTATCGGCTCAGATTCAGACAAATGCTGCAAAACTGACTGGACAACCTTCACAGTGCAAAAGGATACTGATTCAAAGCATACTGCAAAAGCAACCCAACAGTTTTCCAAGACAAAGAAATGCAGTATTCTTCAATGGCCAAGTCAGTCACCTGATCTCAACCCAGCAGAACAGGATTCTAATTTATGAACTATAAAACTGAATGCAGCATCTAGAGGTAGGAAACACCATTTGGTGATGTCCATGGGTTCCAGACTTTAGGCATTCATTGATTGCAACAGATTTTTATCCAAGTATTAAAAATAATTATTCAATTTAAAATTATGCTAGTTTGTCCAATTAATTTGAGCCTCTGAAAAATGGGGGATTATGTATAAAAATGTCTGTAATTCCTAACTTTAACGAAAGCTTAAAGTTTGCACTTCAGTCACATGTTGATCGTTTGATTTAAGCTCTGCTGTGGTGGTACACAGAGGACAAAAAAGTGTCATTATCCAAAAACCTATGGATCTAACATTATATACACACAGATAAAGTCATTGATTTGATCACAGGCATGTGTTTCAGCCTCTGCTGTCTTTTCCTGTAGTGCTCGGTGGCTTTGTACTGCGTGAATGTGGCCCTGATGGCAAATGGGCCACCAGAAACTCAAGTCACACCTGGAGGAACCATTATCAGTGTGATGCTGATCACAGCCAACAGGAAGCTCAGGTACACAAGTTTAAAATTAATTGCAAATCAAAAAGTGTTTGTGCTCTCATGTATTTATCCTTTTTCTTACCAAATGCTAGAAAATCGGTAAATCTGAATTATAAATAACTATTTAAAAAAAAAAAAGATTGATTTAGTAAAATGAACTTCACATACATTGCTGATGTTGCCACCAATTTCAGTATTTAGTAGGTTCTCTTGTGTTTTTGGTGTATTTTGTGCAGGAGAAGCAGATGATGATTTTAGCCTGCTTCAGAGTCATGTACACAGTGTGTTACTGTCTTAGTCTGGTCAGCCTCTGTGTGGCTCTGATTATTCTCCTCTTCTTCAGGTGGGTAATCTGTGTCCTACTCTTCCTCTTTGTATCTATCTAAACATACTTTCTTCTCTTTATTAAAAAAACATTCTTTAGCTAGAGCTGTGTAGCTTTTCAGAGAGGAAGAAGTTAAAACAAATGTCCTCTGTGAATCTCCACCTTATTGTGGGGGTGGGATTTGTGTGTCCCAGCGATCTCAGGAGCTATGCAAATACTCTGCTCGGGATAGGGTTACCAGGCCTGGGGAGGGAGCTCGAGGGAGAGCATCTGGTGGCTGGGCATTAGCCCGTGGTGCCCAACTGGGCACAGCCCAAAGAGGAGACATGGGCCCGCCCTCCTGTAGGCCCACCACCGAAGAGTACACAGAAGGCATCGTAGGGTTCGGGCGTAGAATAGAGCTACACATCCACATCGAAAGGAGCCCGTTGAGGCGGTTCGGGCATCTGATTAGGATGCCTCCTGGGCACCTCTTGGGTGAGGTGTTCCGGGCATGTCCTACCAGGAGGAGGCCGCGGGGCAGACCCAGGACACTCTGGAGAGATTATATCTCTCAGCTGGCCTGGGAAGGTCTCGGTGTTCCCCCTGGATGAGCTGGAGGAGGTGACTGGGGAGAGGGAGGTCTAGGCTTCTCTGCTTAGGTTGCGGTCTCCGTGACCCGGCCCCGGATAAGCAGATGGATGGATGGATGGTGTAAAATACCACCTTGATAAGCACCCATGAAACATGGGGTAGATATGAGATTAACTTAGTGTTTAACACAAGGTGAAAAATGTTACCCTCTGTTTGTCACATGTTTAGCAGACTGACTGTGTTGTTTTGATGAGTTTAACATCATTTGTCCTTCGTGATGCTTGCAGTAAGCTCCGCTGTACCAGAAACTACATCCACAGCAACTTGTTTGCATCGTTCATCCTGCGAGCTCTGTCCATCCTGACTAGAGATGCTCTGCTGAGTAAAACCCACCCGGAGTTCAGACACAGCAGAGATGTCTCTGAAGTGCTCAGTGAACAGGTTAGGACTCAAATGCAGAGAGAAGAGGGAAAAAATATAGAAAACTGTCATTTTAAACATATTATTTCAGTGATACTAGCATATACAGTGGGTACAGAAAGTATTCAGACCCCTTTAAATTTTTCATTCTTTGTTTCATTGCAGCCATTTGCTAAAACCAAAAAAGTTCATTTTATTTCTCATTAATGTTCACTCAGCACCCCATCTTCACAGAAAAAAACAGAAATGTAGAAATTTTTGCAAATTTATTAAAAAAGAAAAACTGAAATATCACATGGTCGTAAGTATTCAGACCCTTTTACTTATGCAAGTCAGCTGATAGCAATACTAAGTGATTATTAATTACTAAGTAATTATTAATTTGATTGATTAAAACTTGTGGAAATGTTGCATCATTTAAATCAAAGTGTTTACTGCCCTGGCAGTTTTGTAAAGACTGGAGACTGGCCAGGGACATTAAGTACATTAATAAATATTTAAAGAAAGATGGAAAACTAATGGAAAACTTTTTTATCTCCTCCTGTAAATACACTTACACATTAGGGATTGTCCAGCTGCCGTGTGGCCCAGGTACTAATGCAGTACTGTGTGGGAGCCAACTACTACTGGCTTCTGGTGGAAGGCCTGTATCTGCACAACTTGCTTGCACTCGTGGCGTTCTCTGAAAACCGCTTTTTCTGTGGATATCTACTCATTGGGTGGGGTAAGCATAAGACAACCAACACAAGGTGCCACACACAACACAAAGGAAAGGAAGTAGTTAAAGCCAAATAACAAATGGGTCACATTATGTGTATATTGACTAGATCCATCTGCTGTTGTGAACTTTCTGTACTTAGCTGTGTATCATTGTTTCAGGCACCCCAGTGTTATTTGTTATCCCCTGGACTGTTGTACGTTGCCTGCATGAAAACACAAGGTGAACTTTTAGTTTGACTTCTATAATAATTCTTGTGCTGACAGTGTGTTACTATCATGCAGCTTTTTGTATTTTTTTCTCTTAACTACGCTCTGCATCATAACTTTACTAATATCAGCAAAGCTGGGTCTGTGGTGCCTGTTCGCTTCACTCATGTATTAAAACACAGTTATGTTAATTTATCATGTTATTCTTTTTATCTTTATAACATCACTTTATATAGTCATATGGCAAAAACACTTGCTTATAAACATGTATACAGTATGATCATTGTAGTAAGAAAATGTATTCATCAGATTTAACATAATTTTTGGTTTTAGTGTAATAAAGTCTTGATGTAGCAATTTAACAGTATATATTATTACAGTGCATGAAGTCACTTGAGAAAATAAACTTTGCTTTATATCTTTATGCAACATGTATTTTTTTCAGGTGTTGGGAGATAAATGAAAACATGGCTTACTGGTATATAATCCGCACCCCCATCCTCATGGCCGTAATGGTAATAGACCTCCAACCTTGATTTTAAATGTCATCCATCCATCCATCCATCCATCCATCCATCCATCCATCCATCCTCTTCTGCTTATCTAGGGTGATGTTGAGGGGCAGCAGCCTAAGTAGAGAAAGCCTAGACCTCCCTCTCCCCATCCACCTCCTCCAGCCTATCTGGAGGACACCGAAGTGTTCCCAGGCCAGCCAAGAGATGATCTCTCCAGTATGTCCTGGGTCTGGCTCTTTTTGATGTGGAGGAGCAGTGGCTCTACTCTAAGCCCCTCTCAAACTACTGTACTCTTCACCCTATCTCTAAGGGAGAGGCCAGCCACCCTTCAGACGAAGCTCTGCTGCTTGTATCCGTGATCTTGCTCATTCGTTCACTGCCCAAAGCTCATGACTATAGGTGAGGCAAGGCACATAGTTCAACCAGTAAATTGACAGTTTTGGACCAGTACAACGTTTGCATCACTGCAGTAGCAGCCCCAATCCATCTGTCAATCTCCCACTCCCCCCTTCCTTCACTCGTGAACAAGGCCCTGAGATACTTAAACTCAACTCATCCCAGATCTGAAGTGGGCATTCCAACCTTTGCCAGCTGAGGACCATGTCCTCAGACTTAGAGGTGTTACTTCTCATACCGGTTGCTTCACACTTGGCTGCAAACTGCTCCAGTGCGAGCTGGAGGCCACCACCTGATGAAGCCAACAGGACCGCATCATCTGCAAAAAGCAGAGATGAGACATGTTCCACTTGGCTTTTTGGTGCCCATCAGGCACTGCCAAAGTCCCAATAGGCCTCCTTGTTTAGCTCGATGGCTCCCTTTGTCTCCGGTGTCCACCATTTGGTTCAGGTATTACCACCATGACAGGCACCAACCACATTGCCTCGCTCATCAAACTAGAGACGCCTGGACACAAATGTTTTGTGGGCCCTTGAACTGGGAAGAGTTAATTGGAAGGTCGGGTTGGGTTTCCCAAGGAAAACTGATCCTGGATGAGGGGCCAGAGGAAGAACAATCCAGACAACTCCTATGAGAGAAAGACCAAGGGAACAGTTTACCCTGCCCGGGATAGTTTACTTATCTAAAATAAACTAATAATAATAGTAGACTGGAGCCTGGATGGTCACACCTAATGTAGAGGATAATATTAACAATTTTTATCATAAGCTGCATACATTAATTCAGTGATTAATTAACTTATTCTATACACTTATTTTACTCCCTGTTGGTAACAGTAAAATCATGCTAACTGGTCTCTTTCTCTCACTTTATCTCTTCAGGTGAACTTCTTCATCTTTATTCGCATCATTCTGATCCTCATATCCAAACTGAAAGCCCATCAGATGAGATACACTGACTATAAATTTAGGTATGTCGATAAGAAGAAAGTAATATTCATTGACACTGAAAAGGAGGAAAAAATACAAAAAAAATATTTTTCCTCTCTATTACACCCCCCACTTAAGAAAACTGGTTTTTGCAGTAAGCAATGTGGTAATTAAAAGCAAATCAGCTTTCCAGTGAAGTTACATTAATAGAACGATGGGAAAAGGCCAAAGTAACATGAGTGGAGGTGCCCTCATCTCCTTGATATCTCCACACAGATACAGTGTCTAATGTCTGACCTAAAGTGACAGAGGCAGAGAGACGGCTTACATTAACTCCAAAGTTAACAGCACACGTACAAACAGTACCTCAGTGTGTGACAGTGATTTAAGAATCCAGAGAAGACGTGTAAGGAAACTCTGTTATATCTCCTGATAGAACCTCGGCCAGCATCACACACACTAATTGTTATCAAGCAGAAAGAACCTGGTTTCAGAGACTGCTGCTCAACTGGAAAGTGGTTGTTCAAAAAATAAGCAAAGCATTTGTTCTGCTTAAGCGTCTTCAATGATAAACACATGATAAAACTTCTAAACACCATCAAATCAGTTTCTTTCTCTTCAGACTCACCAAATCCACGTTGACCCTGATCCCTCTGCTGGGGATCCACGAACTGGTGTTTGCTGTGTCGACAAACGTGCAAACCGAGGGAGTCTTCCGCAATGTCAACCTCTTCTTCCAGCTCTTCTTTAACTCTTCTCAGGTATATTCAGGACTCAGAATATCCACCTAGCCTGATAATATTTACGATCATAAGAATATTTCTAGATAAAAACAGCACAAAACACTGTTAAATGTCCTTTTTTTTTTTAAACTCCTCACAGGGTTTCCTGGTAGCCGTCCTGTACTGCTTTGTCAACAAGGAGGTATGTAGCATGCCATTTGATGGACAAAAGGAAAGTCCTCATAATATAAATCATGATATTTTTGGATGGAGAGTCAGTGTAATGTTAGAGCAGGCTTTGCTTCAGGTCAGTGCAAGAGTTATAGTTAGCTGAATTAAACAGTACCAGCCTCCTTCTCCCCCTCCTCCAGCTCATCTGATGGAACACCGAGGTGTTTCCAGGCCATCCGAGAGATTTAATATAAGCGTGTCCTGGGTCTGCCCCGGGACCTCGTCCCGGTAGGATATGCACAGAAAACCTCACCCAAGAGGCGTTCCGGGCATCAACGCCTCTTGGGTGAGGTTTCATCAACTGGCTCCTTTGGATGTGGAGGAGCAGCAGCTCTACTTTGAGCCCTGAATGGCTGCACTCCTCACCTTATCTCTAAGGGAGAGGCCAGCCGCCAAAGTTATTTTATAATTAAAGTTAGTTTAATTAACAGTTTAAGAATTTAAGGCATGTGCCAATTCTAGTAATGTTCTCAGTCTTCAGCAGCAGGTATGGTGTGTTGGTTATTCACTTTGTATCTCCAACACTCTGTTGTCTCTTTGCAGTGTTTAGTCTCTTGATTTTCTTAGTTCATAATCCAGGGTTGCTAAATGCAGTTATCATTATTACCCTATTGCAACCTTCTTTTCCTCCCCCAAGTACTCATCTTTTGCTTGCAGGTGCAAACAGAAATAAAGAAAACATGGCAGAGGTGGAAGCTGGGACTGACTGACTTAGATGAACTGAGGAACACTGGCAGCAACACCCCACAGGTGGGTGTTAGCCCGGCTGGGGCCCTAAGCAAAGACACGTCATTAGGTTTGATTAAACAGAATTAGCAACAGGAGTGAGTGTGGTCAGACGTCCCCTTAGGAAGATAAGGTCTCTCCTACTGTCACTGTACTTTGGCACTGCTGTAGTTTAATTTTAGCAGCTGTTTATCATTGATTGCCTGGACCTTCTTTCTATAAATTTTAATAGGCTGATGTTGCGTCACACTTGGTTATGTGAAATCTGCTAGTATCTGAAAATAATACAAAAGTTTACAAAGTCAAATAAATGCTAAATTATTCTCATATCTGTTTTGCCATAAAAAATGAATATTTGTTCATTTGTTCATTAACATAAATGATAATAAAATAAATGATTTTTATTTTAGTTTTTGTGTTTCTGTTTTTATGCAGGCTCCTGTCAGCATGCCTCCATCTTCCCAGTGTCACCATCTGTCTCTTTACCAGCCACCCGCCCGCTGCCCAGAGGTCAACGACCTTTCTTCCATCCCCCACACCCCTCCTCCTCCTCCTCCTCTTCCTCAGGTTCCCATTCCTCACTCCTACACCCAGCAGCAGGACAAGATGGGAAACAAACAGCTGAAAAGCTACTGGTGACAGAGGAGGAGAGGATGAGGAGAAATCATGTGAAATGTATTGCTGAACAATTCAAAGTGATCTTAAGATTTAAAAAAATATATATATGTGTAAAAATATCAGTGATCAGCATGTCTACTGAAGTCACTCTTGGACAAAGGTAAAGCAGTCACGGTGGTGGTTTTCAGAATCACACAGATGAACTGATGATGTCCTCAGTGGCAGAAGTCGATAAAGTTTCTAAAGAAGCTTTCTCTGTCTCTGAGCCCTTTATTACAGGAAGAGAAAAAAGTGTCACTTTGTGGATAATTAGATTTCCTGCTGCATAAACCAGCCAGGACTAATTTTCTCCTATTTTATTCACACACAGGAAATAATAAAGATTTCTTTTATCACTCCTGAAATTATTTTGTATTCAAGCATGGAGATGTGCCAGTCATTTTTTTAAATGAACAATATCATTTTACTGTAAATTGTGTGTTACCATAGTTGTATCATAATTCTCCACGCAGCCATCTGAGTGAACTTGGTGTGTTGTAAGTTATTATCATTCTAACTCATTCCTCTCCCCACAGAACACGTTTATTCATTTCCAGCTCAAATAAAGAAAAAAACTCATTTTACAAATGAAAGCAATTATGCAAAACGAATATTAAAAACAAGAATAACTGCATAAAAATATTACTCTGGTAATGAAAGTAAAACTTGTCCGCAGAGTCATTAGATTTAAAACCGAATGTCTGAGTCTTACCTGAACTGCTTATTAAATCCATCCATCCGCTTAGAACGTGGAGGTCAGATGGTGGATTCAAACCCACGACCTTCTTGCTGCGAGGCAATAAAATAGAGTAGAATGCCTTTATTTGTCATTCTACAGAACGTACAGTGAGACTGGAATCAGTGCTAACCGCCGCACCACCGTGCTGCCCGTATTAAATCTATACTGTATTCAAACCCTGTTTCAGAAATGCGGTTTAAAGTGACAGACTGAACTGTACAGACGCCCACCTCTCCCCTCAGACACCCTTCTCTCTCTCTCTGTCTCACTTCATCAGCTTTACTTTTACTAAAATGCTTCCTGATAACCTGCTGACTCACATTTTTTCTCACTCATGATCAGGATGCTTCAAACACCCTCTTTTCTCTCCTGAAAGGGAACTTCTAAAACAAAATGGATAATTTTGACAGTTGCCTCTGCTACCATCTAGTGACAGACACAGAAACCACACTATAAGGGGGAAATCCTACACTGTGAAATCAGGCTTTACTCAACAATAGTGCCGATTTTGCTGAGACAGTCGAGAACCATCTCACATCTTGATAATATACAGAACTTATAGCTTTGCTGAATAAAACCTGTAATAAGGCAGTTTCCCTTTTAGTACTGTGTTAATTTCCATGGACAAAACAAAACTACTTAATATTTAAATTATGCTCTTTTTTTAATACCAATAAAACAAATGCAGAAAAAACTACTGGGCCAGCTTACTAACTGCACTCAACAATAAAGTGGTAAACACATGAACTATAAACTTCCCTTTATGAGCCTTCACCTGAAATGTAAGGTGTGGTGAGATCACACCCCCCCCCCCCCCCTTCTCAAATTGAACATCTTAGTCTCCCCCCCCCCAATACAAACACACACACACACAGAAAAGACCTGCAGGTGGAGGAGGCGATGCAATGTGCATTTAAAAGAAAAATGAGCCATTCTTGTCTGAAAGCAACATTTTTAATGATGTCAGTGTTTGTGATTTAAGGCCTGCTTTTAATAAAAGTCACAATATGGCGTAACAAGACATACCTTTTTAAAGGACACACAAACAGTGAAGGGCAGGAAGTGTGAGCACTGGAACTGTAATACCTACCACGACCTGTTTGACTGAGAACCTGCACCAACTAGCTGTAGAGTCCTCACCTCAGTTTGCATATCTCAGCTGTGTATTGAGCCTCTTTTAGACGTTGAAGGAAAAACACTGAGCAAGCATTTTGGGACCTCAGGCATTTTGGGACCTCAGGCATCCTTCAATAAGGTGCAGTGAATTTAACCTCTGGGTCAAAGGTCGGAGGACAGAGGAGACAGTAGATACAAATGAATAAGAAAAGCCTTTTGGATCAAATCACTGTGCGGTGGTTTTCTCAGTGATACTTGGAAATACGAGCAAACTTCCACGAAGCAAACCTGCAGTCCTGAACACAGGGTGTGCCCTCTGTGCTGACTCGTGCTCTGTTCCAGCCTGCCTCTCAGTGATTATGTCACAGTTGTGTCAACACCGCCTCATAAAGCTGCACTTCAGTGGCTGAATAATCTTTGTTTTTCAAATAAATATATAAATTCATAGCAAAGCCGAAGCAGAAGCCTAAAGTTGAATTAAATGCACATTACCACAAACCAAAGCAAGTCAAAACCGGTTGATGGAATAACATGTAAAAACACACTGAGCACTGTCCCAGTATTCATCCATGTTTGTGGAGAGCTTGCAGCAGATGGACTGACCCGCTGTCACATTTCATACACAGATTTTTTTTGGATCAGAGACAAAACTGGAAAGAACTAAATTAGGGAGCATTTTGTTTTCAACAGCTGAAGCCCGTCACTCATTTTTTTGGCACGGTGAGCAGCACAGACACACAAACTGTCCGCGCTCAGTCAGGCCTCACAGCTTTGCCTCTGTATCAATCAGTGGTGTGTACAAGTAAGCAGCATCATCCTCCTCATAGATGATGGTCACAGTCTCACCAGCATCAGACTCGGCTCCACTCGTCTGTATGTAAGCCTGA
Source organism: Archocentrus centrarchus (assembly GCF_007364275.1). Classification (NCBI taxonomy): domain Eukaryota; kingdom Metazoa; phylum Chordata; class Actinopteri; order Cichliformes; family Cichlidae; genus Archocentrus; species Archocentrus centrarchus. Next base: position 11,376,659 of record NC_044358.1, on the reverse strand, counting down.
GAAACAACGAGACAACAAATACAAAGACACAGAGTCATATTTCTAATTAGTGCATAATAATACAGTCAAATGGAAGCTAAATGACCTCAAACAGAAGACAACTACAGCCGACAATCTGAGCTTACCCTCTCCAGCAGCTGCAGCCGCTCTTCATTCAGCAGATTGCTCTGTCTCAGCTGGCTGACCGTGTTCTCCAGTCCGAGAAGCTTCTCCAGGTGTCGGCGATGCCGCTGCTGCAGCACTTTCACCTTTTTCTGTAGCTCAGACACAATCGCCTCCAGCTGCTCCTTACTCAAACTGTTCTTGTGGTAGCTGAGGAAGTAACAAAAACTGTGATACAATCAGGGAGTACAAGAAAAAGCTGAAAAAAAAAGGCATTTCAGACAAGCATCAGAACGCACCAGTGCTCTTCCAGCTGGTGATCTGGCTCTGTTTCATCATCCTCCGACTTGCCTTCATCTCCCTCTCCTCCTTCACAATCCAGTCTTTCCATAGTGAGGACCAGGGATGTGGGGGAAGGTGCTGCGTGTTTGGACACTATAGGCAGAGTGGATGTGATGGGTGTGGAGCTCAGGGCGGATGAAAGTACCGTTTCTGGGGAAAAGGTGAACTGGGTAAAAGTGTCTTTGGGCAAAACATTCGGTATCGTCTCGAAGTAGGCGATGACTTGAGTTTCATGGCTATTGTGATCATCTGAGAACAACTCTGTGGTGCAAATCGCATCTTCAACCCCACTCAAGGCCACGGCTTCATCTGTGCTGCCGAGTGTGGAGTCGTTCACTACCAGCCCGTGTCCCTGAGTTAAAATCGCAGCAGTTATTTCGCTCATAAGCTCATCTTGCCCTTCGCCAGCAGGACATTCAGACATAACCACCACCTCTGTCTGCTCTCCGTTGTCGCTCAGATCATCTATTGTGTGGAAAAGAGTTAAAGGGAAGTTTACCCCCATTTCTAATCTGTCTATTGCTGCCGGTGAGTCCAGTTCTGTCTCGAGAGAGCAGTCAGAGTCTCCAATATCACTCAGTTCCACCAAGCTGGTTTCTTCTTGTTGCGATGGGTTGACAGCAATCTGATACAGATGCACAGCGTGCACTGCGCTCTGCACGTCTGCAGCGTCAAAAACCACGTCACCTGACACCGCCACGCTCCGAGTACAGTTAGCTCGAAGACGCTTCGGTTTCTTCTCCGTGTCGTCTGTGGCTTTCCGTTTCTAAAAAGATTCACCAAGAAGCAACAAAACAGGGTTAAAAGTTTAGTTTATCAAACACAATTCAACCCTTCTTACAGGCTGCTGAGCAACAGACGCACAGGTCTGTTACACAAACACACAGGTCTGTTACACAAACACACAGGGTGAACTTCACGAACTTTAAGATGACGATGGAGAGCTGTAAACGCCTTTTTTCACTGTGGTGAGGCTCTGGCATAAAAAGGAAGCACACGTAACAAAAAACTGCAACTTCCAGGTTACATAAAGGGAACACAAACTTATTTGCTTTGCACCTTTCAACAGTAACACCTGACCTGGCCTCTGACACAAGTGTTAGCCTGATGAACAAAACTAAAATGCTTAGAATAAAATCCACAAAGAGGACTGAAACTTTCCACTGTTTAAAAAAGGAATCTCGTACTCAAACCAGCTCAAGGCCTCAGCGCTCAGCAAAGTAACAGGCAGTACGGTGCAGCACTAAAAACTAATGGTAAGACTTTGTTTCTTTTTGCGTTACCTCAGCCTGTTGGAAGACGGTGGGCACAGCGTCTCGCTCGAGGTAGCGGATCCCCCATCGCACTTTGAAACACGAAGGCGCAAAATGTTCGTGGCAAATATACTGGTGCCGAGAGGGAGTCCAGTTCTCACGCCCCATGTTCCTCAGCCACTGCTGCAGCCTGACCGGGTCCTGGAGAGGGAACCTAGAGAACAACAATTACAGATGTGGAACCCTGATAATACTTCCTTCAAGTTAAATACAGTCAAAATTAATATGGAACGAAATCAGCTTCCTAAAACTCAGTTTACGTTGTGCTCGTTCCAGCGATTTCACAGTACATCTATGAACATAAAGCCGTCCTACTCTGCTGAAAGTCAGTGCATCTGATCTGATCGGGTAACTGACCGACTCTGTGGACTCATCACATTTTGGCTTGCTTTCACTCACTACGTCCTGCAGCAGCAGCTGGTGGTGCAGCTGTATTCATATTTGCAATTATAAACATGATGAACATAGTAGGTTTTAAGTCATTAGTGTTGTTTAATGCTAGGTGTTAAATCTTCAGAGAATTTGCTGGATGGTGTTTTAGGCGTTATCTGGTAAAGTGAGCGATCCTGCTTGGTGCAATCTTTCCTCTAGTTTCTGGAAGGGAGGTGTTTGCAGGATAAAGCCAACATTCCTCGAGCATTCCTGTGAATACTGCATTATTTTATCTTTTTGGTGCTTGTAAGACTGAGCGGTACTGACGTCTTTGACTTCATCTGGTTTAAATGTAGTTATAATTTAGTATGACATGCACACTACACAGTAACCTGAGTGCACTGATCATTGCTTTGGTTCTACATTTGGAACTCCTTTTTCTAACTGACTAACTAAAGCAGAATTACGCCTTTGTAATGCTGATGAAGTGTAACTTCTCTCAGTGTGCAGTAATTATCAGGCTATATAACATTTATAGATTAGTTATCCGACTCTGACAGTGGGCTGTGTCCAGTTAGACTTACACTGAATGGCTGTTTCCAGTATTTTGTGTGAGGTAGAGAAAACTTTACCCACAACCTTTTAAATTATACAGCCAAAAACAGAAAAAGCCAATATTCCTAAAGTACTCTCATTATTACAGGATTTTTTTTAAGTTTATTGAATTTTTTTATCTTTTTAAATAATCTTAAATTAGTTGTATGTTATGCTGATCAGTGGGTGGATCAGTCCAAATATCAACAGTTTGGATACCAGCGCTGGTATTGGTGTTGGATCGATACTAGTGAGATGGGGTCGATACTTTTATTTGTTTCTCTCCTCTAAGTTCACCATGTTGCTCCCGTTTCAAACAGCGGACATGTCTGTGCAAACGCTGCTCTTCTACTGCAAGCACACTTTGCTCCACCCCCTCCTCCACTCTGTTTTGTTATTGCACACTCGTGTACAGCGAGCGCAGTCAGACGTGTGTGAGCTGCAGTGTGTGAGGAAGAGGAGCGCTGAGAGAAGGAAAGTCTCTACTGTGGCAACACAATTCATATGAACTTTCATAAACTGGGAAAAACTGAACTTCATTCCCAGAACAAGCAGCAAAAGGAACTAAATGAGGAAGGACGGAAATCCCTGAGACTGACCCAGACCCCCCAGCACAGAAACAGTGGCCACAGGTAGAGACCTTCCAGTACAGCTGCTCAATAATGGAGAAAAAAAAAATCAGTCATCCCAATTATTTGACACGATTGCTCATTAATTTTGCACTTACTGCACTTAAAGAACAGTGAATACTTTGAAATCTAGTGCACTTCTGCAATCTCTTGAAAATAAATACTAAATTAAAAATAAAATACAACATTATAAATAAAATATAACATAAATACATTATAAATTATAAAACAAATAATAAATGAATAGAAAAATAAAAGCAGTTATCATGACTAATAATACTAAGAAGAAATAGGACTAAGTTATTTAGACCAAATAAATTAGTGCACTGACACAACATACTGAATGAATTCAAAATTTATATTCAATTCATTCCAGTCAGTAACTAAATCCAAGAACATGGAGGCTGACCTATGACGGCAAACAAAAAACATGTTCAGCTTCAGACTAAATCAGAATTATTCAGGCCAACACAGCAGATACTGGTTATACTGGTAGGGCTGCTTAAATAGCCTCTAGGATTTTAGTCAGAAAGACCAGCCTGTTTCCACGATCAGGTTTTAGAGATGAGCACAAACACAACACGCTGTTAGCAAAGCCCGTGGCAGCCTCCTGAGTCCCGTGCTGCCACAGATTCCTTCAGTCCTTGGACGTTTGTCAGAAATCCCTCAGTGCTGCTGACGTCATCTCAGTTGACACTAGTGTTGTCCAAGGGCACAACACAGGGCAGAAGTGTGTGTGTGTGTGTGTGTGTGTGTGTGTGTGTGTGTGTGTGTGTGTGTGTGTGTGTGCACAAAATAAGTGTAATATTAATTTGAGATTTTTTTGTTGATTACACCATTTTTGTGATTGTTTCAAACTAAAACTCGATTAACTGCACAGCCCTACCTTCCAGAGGGGCAAAGAATATCCAGGTAGCTCATATAGTACTGATGATGTTTCAGCCATGACTCGTGATCTTCAGCATTTGTTAATGTTAATTTTCAGAGTTCTTGGTCATCATAGTTTTTACTTTCACAAACTGATGACCTTTTATTTAGACAGCACAGTCCTTTCTAGGTAAGCACATTTACACTTCACTTGAAATCCAGTTTCAAAACAGGTACAAAACAAACTGTGAGGTGTTTTGTTACATGAACAAACAGCGGAAAGCAAAAGTCCTCATTTAGCTGCCACTGAAACCTATTCGGACTGAACATAAATCATGACACGCTGCTCTCTCCACGCATTAAAGGAGTTAAAATATCGGTATCAGTGATACCGGCCGTGTATTTACTTGGTGCCAGATTTCGCAGTATCGGCCTCCGCACGATCATCCTGCGCGCAGCCGTAACGTCCATCAGCTTAAAGATTAGGATGACACATCAGCATTTCTGCCTCCCTGTTATTCGACACACTTCAGCCTCAGTATCACTCACTGGCCTGCTTCAGAGCCCCAAACCAGGCAGTGTTGGTTTGGGGCTCAAGATTAAAATCTTGAACCCGGACTTTTCTGTCTTGACTAACCCGAGGCTGTCTCAAAGTCAAAACTAGAAGACACGAACTTAGCGAACCTTTATAACGCGTCTCCTGCGCGGATATTTCCGACCTGCAGCGGTTAATTCCAGCCAGTAAAAACGGCTCTGGGAAAGCCTGACAGGAAAAAGTTTCTACCTGTACGCCTGAGCAGCGAGCTCAGCTGGCCTGCTAACACCGTTTGAAATCCGCTGCTCACCTGTAGAAGCTCTTCTTGTCGCTGCCGCTCCCGGAGTCATTCCTGCAGTTTGGGGCCGAACAGTATTTTGGCATCTCGCGCCGCTGCGGTGGCTGCTGCTGTCTCCGCGTCCCGCTGGGCTCATAACAAGGTGAAACTGGTCCCTGAAACTCGTGCTGTGTTGTAAACTCGTGGCGCCACGGTGACGAACGATGATCAGCTGTTGGAGACCGTGACGTCAAATGAGTGCGACCGCCACGCCCACAGGAAACAGATGGTTTTGTTTGCGAACAGTTTTGTTTCACGAAATGTGCTCTGGCAACATTTGATTGGGGTCATTTTGTTAGTGTTGTGCCAAAAAGTGATTGACAGTGTTTCTGTGTGTGTGTGTGTTTTTTTATGTGTAATGTCTTTATGGGTAAACAGACTGTAATCAACAGGTTTATGAAGGGCTTCTATATAAAATGAAGAAATGACCTGATATCTTTATGACTGTGTTATTGTATATTAAAATCAATCCAGTCCTTTTTGGCCACTTCGAATATCTTTGTACACGTGATGTCATATTTGTTGTGATTTCTGCTTCCCTCTTTGCCAGAACTCTGAAAAAATGACAGTTTTTACCCTGATGAATAAAGAATATATAAAAGTCACTTTACCAAATGTTTATTGCTGTTCTATCTCGTGGCAGGAGTGTTGCTTCTCGGTCAAAATGACTTGATATCATTCATTACAGATATATATATATATATATATATATATATATACTTTGTTTCTACCCCACTCTGCATTTAATCATTAGTTATTATTAATCTCTGGCTCTCTTCCACAGCGTGTCTTTTGTCCTGTCTCTCTCCCCTCAGCCCCAGCCGGTCACAGCATGACCCCCCCTCCCTGAGCCTGGTTCTGTTTAAAGGGAGTTTTTCCTTCCCACTGTCGCCAGTGCTGCTCATAGGGGGTCGTTTTGACTGTTGGGTTTTCTTTGTATTATTGTAGGGTCTTTATCATCTTGTTGGTGCAAAAATACAGTTTTTAGTCAAGTCAGTTTATTTATGAGCACATTTAAAATAAAAACAGAAACACAAAGCTCAAGATTTAGTCTGGTTTAAATGCAAAGGAATAAAATGAATAAACTGGTTTTGAAGCTGTTGAGTGTTTGTGAAGGTTTAATTTGAAGCTGTTCTAAAGTTTAGGGGCAGCAAAGGCCCGATGTTCTCCATGCTTTAATCTGCTTCTCGGTACAACCAGAAGCATCTTGTCAGCTGACGTCAGCTGGGACTGTGCATAGTTACAAGGTAAGGAGGTGCTAACCCATTTCATGACTTGAAAACAAACAAAAAAATCTTTAAATCAATTTTAAAGCGCACTGACATCCAGAACAATGAAGCCAAAACGAGGGAAACTTGTCAGTCAGGAGTCGAGAGCAGAGCCTGGCTGAGTCCAAAATAGATGCTTTTACAGTAACCAGGTCTGAAGGCACAAAAGGAGAGAAAGGGCTCTGCCTCTGCTGAAGAACCTGGCTCTAACAACAGTATTTATCTGTCAAATTTGAAGCTGTTGTCAAAATTAACCCCCAATTTTTTTTTTTTGCAAAGGGTCACGTGAGGGTCACGGGGTCTGAATACACCACTTCTGTTTTTTGCTTATTTGGGCTCAAGAAGTTTAAAACCATCCACGATTTTATGTCCACGATTTTATGTTGACTAAACATAAAAGATTAGATTTGTGAATCATCTGCACAACAGTGAAATTGGTGGGTGGGGAGCATAGTGGGCTTGACCACTTCAGGTGGACTCAGCGTGGTCAGAAACAGCAGAAGATTCTGGGGGAGCAGAAGGATCACAGGCAAAGTTTTTATTGACCAGATATCAGCAAACTGGTCAACAAAAACTGTATGAAATTTTCACATGTAGCTGGAGTCTGTGGAGGGAAAGTGGAGGGTAAGAGACTGATACCAGTGTTAATGGTGATAAATAAAACGTGAGGTCTGTGACAATTATGTGAAATAATGTCTGATCAGTGCTGAGTTCCTGCTGCTCTAACAGCATCATAATGAAACAGAGCTTCCTGTAACACATCAAAGGAGATCTGGAGTTTATCTTTTATCCTTCTGTGAGCCCGGGTGACATCATTTAACTAGTGATGTCTGTCAAACTGTTATCTTTGGCATTTTTCATAGATTAAACTGAAGAAATGGGAACAAACTGATTTTCAACCAGCTGCTGGTAACAAAGTGTCAAAAGCTAAAATTTAAAATTGGTAATATCTCCAAATTTGTTTTTTGCTGCTCAAGCATTAGATCTGGTTCTTATACTTTCATCAATTGAATGACACTCCCTGCCATATATGTATATATGTATGGAGTCTGTGATGGTGGTGGGTGAGAGGAGGATGTTATCAAAGCTGACCTCCATCATGGACCCCCCCCCCCCCCCATCAGCCTCTGCATGAGAGTGTGGGTGAGCTGAGCAGCTCCTTCAGTCAGACTGAAACATCCTCGCTGCAGGAAGGAGCACTTTCACAGCTGTTAGACTGTACATGATGTCATCATGATGTCATGAATCACTGGACACTTTACCTCCACTGCCATCATTTTATCCTTACATTACATATACACTTTATTTATTACGCTCTCACCCATATAATGCATACCGTGTATGCTGTGTTCCTTACCAGCTACAAATGTATATGTTTTCATATCTGTATATAGTGTTTTGATGTGTGTGTGTATATGTGTATAGTTTTTCTATTTTAGTTCATTTTTTTTTACTCATCCTTTACATTTTTCTCTGTACTGAGCTGCTGTAACGCGCAAATTTCCCCGTCATGGGATCATTAAAGTTTTATCTTATCTTGAATTCAGAAACAAAAGGACCAATTTTATTTTTTATTTTTTGAAGAAAATAGAGAAATGTTTAAAATTTCTTCACTCCAAAACAAAACAGCTGTCAAGACTCTGAACATACGGGAACTGTGGAACATCATGGAGTGAACCTGCTGCTTTCTCCTTTTCCCTTCACTAACACAACACGTTCGACTGCAGGAGCTTCTTTGTTACCTTTGCTGTGTCTACACAATCTGACAGTTTGTTGAAGAAAAAAAAATCTGATAATTGTGAAAAAGAAAGAAAAAAAAAAAAAAAAAGATCCAGGTAAGATTTTTACAGGTAGTCGAAGCTGCGAACATTTAGCCGACATAAATAAAGATATAGGCATGTTTCTAAAATCACTGGACTGGCTTTTTTATTCAATATTTTTCTCCAAACATTACACGGAATCTTTCAATGATACAGTATATATACATACACATCAGTGTATCTCTTTATCTAAAAAGTTGAGGGCCACTGGACAATGCAGCTGTGCGTTTCAAGACAGGATTGCATTCTGGACGTTTGTGTACTGAAGAAATTCACATACGGGGTTAATAGGTCACCGGTAATCGAACACGTATTGGAGACTAGAGTGTCGACAGTGCTTTACAAGCTAGTTTGGAGAGAGCGGACAGTGCGGGAGCCGCTGGGTCAGTGGCACAATGACGACCGAGGAGATGAACACGTGGAGAGCAGCAGCATCTTCCTCACTGGGAAGCAGTGCACATGACTGAACCAGCTAAATACACCACTAATGGCAAACAGCACCTTTCAGAGTGTACCCAGAGAATCAACCTCTTTTTTTTTTTGTCTTTTTAGACTGGAATCATACACGTAATCAGATTTTGGATTTGTGAAAAATAAAACTAAACTGACATACTGTAGAGTGGTATGAGGAACACTGATAAACATGCTGCTTTTCAACCAGTTTACAAAGCTCTAATCTCTGTGTATGCAGGCCAACAGTACACAACGCTGGGTTTCAGAGTCACAAGGTGCGCCTTGCAAAAACTGAACAATCATTTTCATTACAGATCTTTGGTAAATACCAGCTATATGATGCCATCTGATGAGCTCACATATTTAAAAACGAAGCAGCTTGAAGGAAACTCGTCAGAAATTGTCGTGGTTGTTTCTGAACCCACTGACGGAAACATGAGCAGGCAAAGGAACAACAGAAACCATAATTTTTCAGTTTTAGCCGGTAATGTGAAGGAGTATATCCAGGTCTGGTCTAAGTGATCTCTTCCCATCCGAACTACACCTCACACTTTCTGCGTACAACTAGCTGAACTTTGTTGGGGAGAGGGATCCCTTAGGCTAAGCATGAACAACAGCATGTCCGAGCACCGGAGGGAACGAGGTGGCGGGGATGGTTCGGATCCGACGGGAGGTCATCGGTGTCACAGACGGGTCAGACTGGCCTCTACATCATCCCCAACTGCATTAGCGTGTTGGCGTACGCCATGGGCTTGACATTCGGATGAGGCTGTAAAAGAGGAGATGAGAACTGGATTCAGATTTACAAGATTTTTTGAAAGTCTCAAGTTAACTCCCCCCGAACACTCAGACCTGCAGCAGCTTCATGTTTTCATTTTTAGCCCAGCTGGTTAGGATAAAGTTCAACCCCACTGCTTAATAAATAGTCAGATTTGTTTTACTGCTAAATGATGAACAAATGTCACTGTAACATTGTGCACCGAGCTAACCACATATTCAGCATTGTTGATGCACTTGGTTAAAATATCCCAATCTTAACTGATGGAATATCAGTGCTCTTTATTCAATCCCAAAGTACTTTTAAGCTGTTTTTCTACTGCAGTTTTCTACTAAAAGTAACAGTGACTGCTTGTTTTGTGCACGGTGCCGTCTGAAATATGTCTTCCTTCTCTAACACGACACTCGTCTCTGTTAATTAGGGACCCTGAAGTGATTCAACTCACCGACTGAACCTCAACGTGTACTTTAACAGTTTACCCCTCTTCTAGAAGAGATTGCCTTCGCTTCTATATTTATAAAATAACTTACTTTATAAATATGAATATTAAACTCAAGATCACATGACACTGACCACAGCTGTGAACTGGTGAAATTCTGGTTTGAGGTCTGATCCCCTGAGGTGGATATATGCTCCCTTGTTTCCCATCTGATCACTGAGAAAAGGCAGAATACAACAGTTAAAATGAACCACTACTGTGACAGTTCACTCAGTTAGCGTCCGTTAGCTAACACAACTGCTTACCAGTAGTTGGGTGCTGAGAACACGGTGATGCACTTCCCTGAGTGAGTGACCTCGTAACCCTCAGCTTTGACCTCATGACTACGCACGATGAAATCCAGCTTGTTCTGGTCCAGGAAGCGCTCCGTCACATCGGGCCCGAACTGACAGCTCACTCCTCGCTTGCTGATCGACCGGCCGTTCTGTCACAGAGAGAAACAGACAAAATATGAAACTGCTACTGACACAAACACAATCCAGATCTGTGGGAAGCACTTTGTTATGCTTCAGTGTAACCCTGTGAGTAAGGACTGACCTGTGGCTGTGGATCTGACCACAGGAGGTCGCACATGGGACCTGTGAAAGAGTGGGAGAAGGTGTCATATCATACCTGTCGCCCCTTCTAAAGGTTACTTCTTATAGCGGTTTATACTGATAATGAATCAGGAGTCTGGTCCTACCTGAGTCTGGAGGCTGTCTGTTCCTGTCAATTTTCCTTAGGTCATCCAGCGTGACGCCGTCTTCACTGAACAGTCCACCGTGCATGACCTGAGATGCAGAGTTTAATCAGGGATGAGACATGAAAGCCCCGAGCAAAAAGGTTTAAAGATCCTAAATAACAGCAGCAGAAAGTTATCGTATATATTTAAATTTGAAGATCCACACTATTTAAAAATTAATAATTTCTGAAGAAAAACAGAAGCAAAAATGGCTGTGTGTGAACTGTATCATCAATCTGAAGGGTGGAAAAAAAAAATGAAGCACTTAACATAATCTCACTCACTTCTGAATCATTCAAAAACACCCGATCATTTTAAATCAACTTTGAAATGAATGAAAACCAGAAGAATTGAGCTCAGAGCCCGACTTCTACCAAAAACACAACTAAATTCATCTCCGTCATTCAGCTCACACGGCCAGCGCTCACCAGTACTTTATTGTTGATACACTGTGCGAGAGGAAGCCACTGGAAGACCTCGCTGAAAAGCTGAAACATCTGGGCTGTGTACTTGGCTTTGACCTCCCCTTCAAATCCATACATCTGGTTCATGTTGTCTGTCTCATGGTTACCTGCAGATTTAAAAGTGGTTACTGCAGCTTGTACAGGACTCTTATTTTGATAAGTCAGTATGAAGTATGTAACTTAACTGTGGAAGAGAAAATGACCAGTAAATGACTGAGTGTTGCGCTTTACGAGTACTTTTTGCAATTACCCTCTGCAGAATTTAACAAACTTTCACCACCAGGGGGAAGCATTTCACCCCTATTTTTCGCCACACTGCCGTTATAAACGAGAAGATACTCTCAGCGTCTTCCACTCTTAAATAGAGCTTACATCATCTTATGGTGCAAATTTGACAACTTTAGTTGAACATGAAGTTGTTTCTTCATATTTTATTGATGGCTTCAGTTAATTTGGAAAGATTTTAAAAGACTGTTAAATCACATGAGCTTACATTAGATACCTACAGACATGTAGTTAGCATGACCCACAATATGACACGTGACAGCAGCCTGTGATCCATGCACAGGCTCACTCTGAGCGCGCTCACCTCTAAGCAAGTGGAAGCTGCTGGGGTAGAGCAGCTTGAAGCCAAAAAGGGTGAGAATGACCTCAACAGAGAAAGAGCCACGATCCACAAAGTCGCCATTGAACAGCTGAATGATGTGGTTAAGCACTATGACGCACACGTTCTGGATTTGCGGTACCTGACTGCTGCCGTTTTAGACACAGAGAAGTACTGCAATGAACACAAATTTAAAAACTGATGTGTGTGTGTGTGTGTGTGTGTGTGTGGGCAAAAACAAAGGATACATAAGGGTTGGTGTCAGACGGTAAGCCGTTCAAGCTGAAGATGTTGAGGAGATCGTAGTACTGGCCGTGGGTGTCCCCACAAATAGTTATTTTTTCTGTCTGTGACAAAGATAAACACAACACCTTTAACTGAGGTCAAACAACTTTATCAGATGGTTATGAACAATAATCTACCAGCTGCACTCCAAACATGAAGCATAAATAACTTCACTAATGAGGATCTGAAGAAAAATCCTCACCTCTTTTAACGTGATTTCAACAAGACTTGGTAGTTTTGATAGAACATCTTTAACTTGCACCAAAATCTGGAAAAAATAAACCCAACACAGTTTAATTAGAGGCACAGATATGTTTCCATGAGTGAGTTCACTGTGTGTCATATGAACGAACAGGTTTACCTGGTAAGCACACTTTCTGTGCAGTTTCTTCTGATCTTTGAACCAGTCCATCATCTCTTTCATGAACTTCAACGTGACCTTCCCGTCTTCGAGTTTGGGCCCTGCATAGTCGTCCTCAATCGCTGCACAGTCAACAATGATATGGTCACATGATCACGCCCTCCACCGCAGTGCATTTGAATAGCTTGTGTTCTTGTTTTACACGCGAACAGTACGTGTTAATTTAAGCAAAGCACGTTATGGCATTTAACAACCATGCTGTGTATTCTTCTAATGAGAAAGCAAACTTACTCATGTTTTCAATGTCCAGAGAGTCAACAACGGATTTTTTTGTCTCGTCGCTGGCAATGGCTCTCTCAAAGGCCTTCTGCTTCACAATCTTGTTACATTCTTGATACTTCATCCTCGCATCCTTGTCATTCGGTCGAACCCTCACTACCTTTTATCAGGACAGAGGAAAGAAATGAAATAAAGAGCCTGGTTAATCATTAGCTGGCATTAGAGCAGACACAGGTACAGGGTCTGTGTGCAGCAGCAGAGCAGATGATACAAATGAAGCACATAAAGGATCAAACCACTCAATCATCCTAAGTAAGATGGACAATCACGTCAGTCGTATGACGTTCTGCCGCATACTTTTTAAGACTTCTATACATTTAAACCCAGCCCCAACCCTTCTTTGCTTCATAACACTCAAAAATCATGGTTTATGATCTGGTTTGTGCAATAAACCAGAGACTAAATCTGAGCTTTAGAGAGCCAAAGCACTATCACATTATATTACTAATTAAGAGAAAAGCACAAACCACATTAACCTTGGTATGAGAGCCTTCAAACTGGATCTAACTGGCATCATGACTGGATTACAGGATAATCCCCACTTCGTGCTTTTAAGGCAACACAAAGAGCCTAACTCGTGCTGACAGGGCAACAGATGGAAGTGGAGAGCTCCGCCCTTTAAGGAAGTCTGGGTTCTGCCCGGCAGCTGAAACGATGCCTCTCCTAATGATTAAAGACTCCATTACTTCTTACCGTCTCGTAGTCCTTAAGTGCAGCTTTAAATTTGCCCAGTGCCATGTTGGAGGTGGCACGGCGGTAATATCCCTTAATGTAGTTTTTGTCTATCTCCAGGGCCTTTGTGGCATCCGCCAGGGCATAACCGTAGCACTCTGTGCGCAGGTATGCCAGACTTCGGTTGCTGTAGTAGATGGCATTGGATGGATTGAGCTCCAAGGCTTCTGTGTAGTACTTGATGGCATTTTCATAGTCTTTATCTGCAGAACAAACAGTCACACATTTTAGGTTTATTAGCTTTCACTTTTATTAAGTACATACTGTTCCAAAGGATTTTGTAGCAATTTCATTATTATTGAAATTATTAAATTGATTGTTTAATTCAGTATTTATTGTATTAATATTGGGTGTATGATGTGGTTTATAGAAAAGTTATAGGAATGCAGAGATTGTTTATTTCAATCTCCATAATCCAGTCTGTAAATCCACAAACCACGTTTACCTTTATCACAGCATTCAAACAAACAAACAAACAAACAAACAAACAGCATTGGGGCTCATGTTCTCACATTTTCATGAAACAATATTTCAGTTCCAAGCCACAGAAACATTTTCTGTGCACAATTTTGCTCTGAGACAGAGGAATTTATCCTCTGATCCCAAACACCGTAAAGAGATTATTTCACCACCATGATACACGGTGTACTTCTTCCTAGGGCTGTTCAATTATAGCACAAATAATAATCATGTTTCTTTTGGCCAATACTATAATCATGAACAACACAATAACCTCTTTGAACCGCTTACATAACACGTGTTTGGAGAACTTGTTACAAGAATTGTTTTTATTGTGTCGCATCAAACTCCTTGAAACTAAAATGTTTCAAGTGTTTCAGAGACTACATAACACTATTTAACACAATTTAACACTATTTAACAGTATTTAACAGATGATATCCTTTAGGGTTTTCCTGCACACACATAAAAGACAAGGAGACTTTATCTTTTCATTAAGTGAAGCTTCATGTACTAAATGGGCAGAAATCCCATGAAAACACAAAGACTTGTGTAAAGTAAAATAACAGACTCTCAGACACAAACTTTATCCAGACCAGCTGTTTACAGTGAGTAGTCACTTCCTCTTTCTGAGCTACAAAAAAACCGAGATGTAAATATTTACCTCGAGGAAGGTTATGTTTTCTGCTGCGTTTGTCTGTTTGTTAGCACGATAACTCAGAAAATTAGGAACAGATTTTGATGAAATTCCTGGAGCTGCTGGGGGTGGTACCAGGAACAACTCATTAAATCTTGGTGGTGGTTCGGGTCACGATCTGGATCCAGGATTTTGTAAAAGGATTCTTTAGTGGGCTGGGTATGCGCTCTATTGAGTGCACTTCTAGTTTATAAATTAAATACTGTTTATGAACAAATATTGTCGCCTAAACTAATCTGTGTGATAAATGGTGTGATATATACACCAAAGAAAACAACACTGCCAGTTCTACATGACAGCCTGACACCAGGAAGAAATACGTCTCACATTAGGAAGGGTAATGTGACGACTACAACCTCTGGGAGTAAATGTCTCACATCATTTTATAAGTTATCAATCAGAAAACGACCATCCCGCCCATCATATAACAGACAGCCTTCCCTCTGCACCTGCTCTGACTCATCACAGCATCAGCCCACAGATGCCGCTGTAGTTTCCCAATTAGCTGGCGACACACACACACACACACACACACACACACACGCACGCAGGTCGCGGGCCTGAAACATTCTGGGTGATGCATTTAATACAAAATGTGAGTTCATCCGCATGCATCACACTTTACCGCTGTGTCCAAGCTGAATGATAATCATACACATTTATCTGAGCATTTTGAAATCTAATCACAGCGCAGGTTGTGTAACACACACCTTCACTTTCGTTATCTATACGTTTCGAACAGGTCACAACGTGACTACCTCGCAGTCACTTGAACTCTGACTGCATGTCAAATAACCGGATAAGAGTGATGTTATTCTGAGCATTAAGTAACTGCTGTCATGAGTTGGGGAAGCTCTGCGTCGCTGCTCTTTCTGCCTCAGCAGTCGCAGGCTCACAGAAAATTCTAGGAGTTTGAACTGAAGCTCACTTTAAACCACATGGCGACTAAATACTAACAAATCAGCGCCTGATGAACACGCTGCAGGGCCACGAACCCCACGACCCTGACGGAGTGGATAATCTGAGGAAGCCGGAGGTTTAATATACACGGCATGTGTTAGCATCGGCGCTGTCGGTGCCGCGGATCCCAATGAATGGGGCTCACAGTTAGCATGCTCCCTGAGCAACGCTAGCTTAGCTTCATATTCGCGACCGGCTTTGCTTGAGCTGCACGGCGGCACAACCACGCCGCTTCTGATTAACGGTCACAGCGTCAAATAATAAAAAGTGCTGAAAAAAGCCAGTGACTTGACAGGTCGTAGAAATTACCTTTAAAGTACTTATTCGCCTTCTCCTTGAGTAGCTCGGCATCATTACCTCCCTCCGCCATCTTCTTCTCACTGCCGTTTTCCGATATGTGCGCCATTGGCATGAACTGTCGTAAAGGTCGCAAAGTCCGTTTTTTGCCATTAGTCATGTTGGAAGTAAACTTGCTGCCTGACATTACGAAAAATGCTGTTTAATGTAATCAGTGAGTACTGTAAAAAAACGTTTTATTACTGGAAAACACGGGCACGTGTAGAAGGACAACGTCTACAGTATGTGGGGGAAACAATTCTCCATTTACACTTTCAATAAAATACATTTAAATCATTATGGCTCTTATGTTTTTATGTCTTAGGTAAAACAGGACATGAAACTGTGAGATAGATGTTTTTCTCCAAAAAGGAGTGTCGTAAAACCTAAAAATACACTCTCCCTGCTCTCCAAAACGGTAATTAAAGATTTATCCTACATTTATTATAGATTAATGTCAGCCAGGCTATTTCTACGTTCAAAATTGATATGTAGTTCAAAATTTGTTCTAGACACCTATTATGAGGGGATTCTCAGCTCGGACCCGGACCATACTCTGAAGGTATAGAACATGAATAAGAGTTAAAGACAAGAAAGTAAAAAAATAGGTCTTTAAGTTTTCACATCACTGTGGTTAATGAAAGCATGAAGTGTTAAGGTTTCTGCGCCTGAGAGATAAAGTGCATGTTTTGTTAGTCTACAGTTTGTGTTTCAGTGTCTTTTGGTGTCCTGCCACTAAACTGTTAAAGTTTTTGTGTAGTTGAGGTTCAGATGGGCGACAAATTAAAGGAAAAAAAAATCCCTCTTTAATGCTTTTCCTCCTCAGCGGGGCTTAAAGTGGGATTTTACAGGAAGCGTCAGAGAAGAATCACCTGGTAATGGCTTGTTTTGTCACCTCGAGTCGATTTTTGTTTGCGTACAGCCTGTGATCAGCTGACATGTCCTGCTGCTCCAATATTCACTGCCCTTTGTGTACTTAATGAGATAAGCAGATGTATCGTGAGCTGTCACAGCTTCTTTCCATCCCTTAGACACTTATGAAAGGTAGAACCCACTGAGTGACACTGATCATCATCATCATCATCATCTTAAATTTAAATAATAAATAAATAAATGAAAAAACAAGTCCGAAACGAATGAGGACGTTACACTTTAAATATAAAATTTCACTTGCTGAACAGTCCTCATCTCTCCTCTTTCTCTGAGAGTCTTTTTTCTCTCCCTGGGAAATACTCCCTGCGTTTAGCGAGCAGACACGTTTTGTGACAAACTGCACAGACACAGTTTGTGTGATCGTTGAGCTCTTTGAAAAGCTGCATTATAATTTACTTGCCCTTCTGTGAGGGGCATCCATACTGTAGGGGTTACTGTCCACACCTGAACTTAGAAGGGGCTGTCACCGTAGATCAGCTCAAAGTTGCAGTGAGGGATGATGGGAATGGTCTCTTCCACGTGTCGGTGTTGCGTAGTAGTTTGTGTTTGTGTGTTTGTGTATCTAAGCTGTGCATCAGAGTGTGAAACATTATTTAGATTTGAGTTCTCTGAGTTGATCAGCCAACAGGGGTCAGTAAACACCTTCGCACGCATACACATAAAAGCAGTTTGGTTTGTAGGCACTCTTTAAGACTCATGTGAGGTTAACCAGAAAAAAATTTAAGATGGTGAGTAATTTGTTTCAAAAGAATCATTAGTGAAAGACTGGCTTAATGATTCATGCGGGTGGACAATTTTCCCTGGCTTGTCTGGAATAATTGCTTTAAATACCTTGTCTTTAAATCTGTACCTGACTGAGCCACAAAGAAAGCCCCGTTTAGTGAAATGTTGGCTCAGGTCGCCTCGGTCACAGTTGTTTTTGTTGATCTTACAGATGCCTCCAGGCTGGGCGTCACTGCTGGTGAGGAGATACAGGCGCAGGTGTACTGCTCCACAGCTTTATCCAGCACATGGCTTCTGACACACCTCAGCCTCATGTAATTGTTTTGTAAAGTGTGACACACACTTGAACAGAAACAGCTTTCCTTTGCCAGTAGCCCTGTCTGTAGGCCCTCAGTGCTGCAGGTCAGCGCAGTCTGTGACTTCTGACCTTTGTACCAGAGCGTCAGTCCGTTCAGACGCAGGTTTGTGGTTTGCTCTGTTTGGGTTTTGGTTGGTTAGGGTTAGAAGTTCATCAGAACTTGTTGAAGAAAAGCATGTGACACAGAGTATACAACCCAGTCCAGTCTGTTGCCCTGACTCACAAGCGTCATGCGTCCGTGAAAAGTAAGAGGCCAAACACTCGGGTGACTCACGGTCCACGACCTCTGTCATCCACTTACTAACCTCAGAGTGTGAGTTCACTTTCTCTTAGCGAGCTTACCAATGACTCGTCTGCTTTTCTGAGCCATAGCCTGTCTAGGTTGGTGATGGTTTTACTAGTAGCGCTTGAGGGATGGAAAAAATAATATTACAAAAACCACGACGAGATTGACTGAGAACGATGTGACGTTAGAGCCTCAGCCACACATGAGAGTAAACGCAGACAGTGAGTGGGAGAGACGGTGTGGGAGGGAGAAAGGTACAGAAAGTCTGGCTTGGTGGGAGGGGGGGGGAGAGGGAAATTGCTGTCCTCTTGGGTGCATGGGCGTTTTGGGTGGTGTGAGTGTGTGTGTGGGGGGGGGTCCTGAGAAAGTTAAAACAAACACAAACGGAGGAGCACAGAGATATACGAGCAACCGAAGACAGATACCGATGAAGGTCAGCGGGGATGTGAGTGACATTCCTGGGCCACAAGCCAATGAATGATGAGGGCTCAGAGTGTGGAGTATATTGTTACATAGGCTTGTTCCAGACCTTCTTAGTATTTATTGTTTTGTAGCACATAAGACCATTACGTAGTGAGTGTGTGGGAACCCCCCCCCCCCTTTGACTCTTTTACTCCACCCCTTTAACCATCTTATCAGGCCTGGCCAGAATTATGTAGAAGTTAAAGCGTTTCTTCTGCTCCACTCTGTCCAAATAATTCACTAATGAGCGCTCGACTTCAGGGAGGCTGTG
The DNA here is from genome assembly GCF_007364275.1 of Archocentrus centrarchus. Classification (NCBI taxonomy): domain Eukaryota; kingdom Metazoa; phylum Chordata; class Actinopteri; order Cichliformes; family Cichlidae; genus Archocentrus; species Archocentrus centrarchus. Next base: position 11,357,759 of record NC_044358.1, on the reverse strand, counting down.
GGGGGGGGGGGTCACGTTTATTTGAACCATATGTTTTTCTAGTAGGCAGGACGCAGGACTTTGAGCCAAATTAAAGATAAATTGTGAAAAAAAAAAACCTCATGAGCGTCAGCCACCCTCTCAGTTCTCATTTCCGCCGGTCTTGCATGTGCTTAGTTTAGACATTTGCTTCAACTGTAACCTGCTGTTTTTTTCTGGCAGCGTGTGAGTCATGAATTGCAGGGATTGCCCACATTATACAGCAGCGTTACAAAGTCTCCTGTTGATCGGTGGAGCCATCAGCGAGTGTGTAAACCAGCATCCCAAAATGACATAGTGCACGTTCACTTTGTGCCTCGGGAATGGCGTCGGAAATTTTATGTAAATGGAAAAGAAACGTGATGCATACATGCTTAGAAAAATGGCTGCTGCTTTACCTTTCCACATTAAAACCTCCTCTGTTTCCCTCCTGTGTGTCTTGGACCTGTCACCGGGGTGGTTAGGGTGGAGACTGGAGCAGGGTATAGAAAGCTTCAGTGTTTATGTTTTGTTGAGCGCCTGTTTGCATTTCTTGCAGTGCATAAAATAAGAATCTTACCTTTACTCTTTGCAGTAAAATGAGCTGCAGTCTGAATGCTTAAACGAGCCTCTGAATGCACGCTGATGAGAGTTTGGGGCTTGTTTGGTTTCATAATTTGATTTTTAAGTATGAAGTCATTCAAAAAGCAAAAGCTTCCTGTAAAATAAGTGATATGCAAACACTAAACACAGAGATGTGAAACCACAGCAGCTGAGTTTTCCTCTGTGCTTGATTATAATGTTTAAAATAGCTCGACAGGCTGTTGCAGAAGCTTTTTGTTTGTTTGTTTTTAAGTTTTAATCATTTTCTGATGTTTGAACAAAGAAAAATCAATACTTTATCCCGCAAAATAAAAACTTGGCCACAAAAACAGGAAATTGAAAGCAGAATAAATGGAAACTTTTGGCCGTCATAATTCCGTCTATTTTATCTCCACACTCCCATTAAAAACAGCTGCGTTATAGGTTTAATGTCAGATTCTCCTGCAGAACAAATGACAACATACTTTCCAATAAAACAAGCAGTTTTGACCCATGAAACTAATACACTACGGTCAGGCGCATTAGCCACTGAAACCGCTGCTCCATACCTGAGTGTGAGCCCACACACAGCCTGAGCGCGGTCACTTCTTTATGGTGGAAATGTGCAGCAGAGTCTGGGAAGCCTTGTTTTTAATGGCTCACGCTCAGCGACCCCCCCGTTTGACTGGCACCACAGCCTTGTTAAAGGAAATCTGGCAAATGGCTGACTAAACAGATAATTAGAATAAATAAAAACAAATTGCACGAGGAAGTGAAAGCAGCCCAGATTCCTTGAAAATGAGATAAAGATGAAAAACAATCTCACAGAATGAACTCAGCTTTTGGCACGAGCCGGGCCTCTTTTGGCTATATCTCTGGATATTATGATAATTAACCACTTTGTGTGTTTCCTACTCCTTTTTTTTCCTCTCTTCATTGGTTTTCCATGTCTTTATTTTATTGGTCAGGATTGTTCCTTTCCGTTGTCCTTATGTCTTCATCCCGATTCCCTTCAAACTCACCCGTTCCCCTTCACGTCCGATTTTGCCGTCGTCCCCTCATTTATATGCTCTCTGTGTGCCCTTCTTTCTGTCTCTTTTTCTCATTGTGAGTGTTTGATGTGTGCTGGGCACGAGAACAAGGGATCGGATACACACCCCAAACAGGAAATGAGAAATTCAAGCAAATGGGCCGCTGTCTGTGTCTCAGAGAGAAAGTCAGAAGCTCATCTGGAGGAATCCAGATAGATGGAGCACAGCAGACGGTGTAGGATGTGAAATAGACGCGCTGAATCAACATGCTGTGAATGTTTGAGGTGAAAAGTTCATTACACTCTGTATGTGGCCACGAAGAAAGAGAGAGGAGGAACATCTTCAGCAAAAAAGTATTTATAGATAGTGACCACCCATGACGCTGCTCTGCATCATCCTGTGATATCAGCCAAGTTTTGATGTAGCAACACACAATCTTACCTCATTCTCCACCTTTTTAGAGTCCATTACCAGGTAAAAGGGGCAAAGCAAAGCAGTATCAAAGTCTGTGACGGACCCACAGCTCGCATCTGGACAGCAAACTTGAAGCACTTGAGCTCATAAAACAATAAAGAGCCCGAGGGTTATCTATCAGAGAGAGGGTGACACGTAAGCCGAGCAGCTGTGTGACCCGCTGCAGCCCTCTGAGCCGGCTCTGCGGTCGCTGTTTTCACGCTAGTTAACGGTAGCGACGACATGTTGTGGCGACTAGTTTATTTTATATTGCAGGCTGCGCTCCTACTGTTTATGAGCAATGGATGATTGAACACAGCACACATGGTCAGGCTTTCCCACAGAAAGGAGCCGGCATCACGAGTGACTCAGGATGTCTGGGTACACACATTCTGGCCATTAGATGACTACGGGACTTAAAAGGAAAGGAAGACTTCAACAGGGCTCTGCAGACAAGGTGGAAAGAGAGACGGGGTGTTGAGAAATCCACCCCAGACTTCTTCTAATGTGGCCCGATTGTCTCGAGAGGCGTGAATAACACTAACAAACAAGCAGAGGAGCAGATTCAAAACAAGCTGTAAATATCTGTCAGGAGCAGCATTATAGTGTACACAGAGATGTTTTAAGTCACTAATTAGACACGATAACTTTGCAGTGTCAATACCAGCTGTGAAGCACAAATACAGACTGAGAAACCCTGCACAGTGTCTGAAAATATCCAGTCACACATGAGCAGGCCATCCAGGATGTTGTGGGGGAGAATTTCCTCTTCCTGTTGCTCTTACTGTTGGACTTTCCTGTCAGTTAGTATTGACTACTGACAGCACATTGGGAACCTTCCAGGCTCATCCCTTAACCTTTTCAGTCTCTCTAGGGAGTACGATTTGTTACCGTAAAGTATTAGTTTACATCCTGAGCTCTTGGGTGGCCAGGCAGAGGAGGCAGCATAGATCTGGGTGCTTTTTGGACCAGGTGGCCCCTTGTACCTATTTGCAGTGCAGACCAGCGGGTATATCTGAAAGAAAATGAGGACCACACTCAGCGGTGAAGTCACACGTGTTCATGGTGGTGTGAGCCAAAAATCAACCACAGATACCACCTTCCAACTTCTCACTGGACTTTCGTAGAATGAATCAGAGCTTTCTCTTTACCATCAAAAAGTTTGTCCCAAATACTACTGTGGAAGGTCTGGTGTGTGTGAGCCTTTATGATTCAGCAGTGCCGGAGGGGCTGGACTGTGGTGCTGATGCTAAGATAGACTGGTTTGAATTAGTGCCTTCTTTCCAAGTCTGGGTCCTGTTATACCTGTCTGACACAGTTCTTTGTTTCCTCGTTGTGTGTTGAGCGCATGTGTGTGTGAGAGGCTGTTGGCCAAACTTTTTTTTGTTTGCTGCCTTTAAGAGGAGGAAGCGTGGTTATTACAGGCTTAGAAGAAAAGACTAAACCAAAGGAAGGAGAACACAGTAAAAAGCAATGTTTGAAAAAAACTTCACTTAAAATAAAAGCAGGAAACCCACATTATCAAAAATCTTTTATAAATCTATTTAAAGAAAGAAAATTTATCTGAAAATCTTAGACCAGCTTTCCTGTATTTTTAAGTGGTCTTCAGGAACAGTTCTCCAGGCTTCTTGAAGGACAGTCTTTGGATGTTTCTGCCTTTTGCTCCGTTCTCTGTCAGGATGATCCCACACTGCTTCAGTAATGCTGAGGTCTGGGCTCGGGGAGGCCCATCCATGGCTGATGGTGCTCCATTTTTCTCTCCAGGTATGATTTTATTGCATTGGCAGTGTGTTTGTGTCTGCCAATCAAATGCTTTCCTGATGGTACTGCACGATGGATCAAAATCTTCTCTGCATTCATTCATGTGTCAGTTTTGACCAGCTGAAATGATGGCCTACCACCGTTGTACCCCTGATCTAGTCTGTACATATTGATGACAGTTTGAACCAAAGATTTCTAATTTGGATTCATCTCACTATAAAGTTGCCACTGATTGTCAGTCAGGTTCTTGTGTAATGTGGCAGACCTCGGCCTTTTCTCCCTGTTTCTCTTCCTTAAAAATGGCTTCTTGACTGAGACCATTTCTGATGAGGCTCTAGTGGACAGTAGATGGCTCAACTCAAAGTCGGGTCTTTGCTGGATTTGACTTTCAGATACTGTTTTTCAGGCCTGACACTTCTCCTTTTGCCCTGCACTTGTCTAGTTTCCTAAAATTTAGGGACACACTGTATACCATGCTGAGACATGCTGAGTTTTTCTTTTTTATTAATAGCTTTATGGAAATCCCCCTGTTAGTTGTGTTAGTTGTGTGCTCTGATTGCTAGTGCCTAAAGATACACTTTAAAATGGGTTCTTTGTTAAGTTGTCTGTTGTGTGTAGGAACAACACTGGTTCATCCCTCAATTTAGGTGCCTTTTTTATGCTTGAATGATTCACAGGTCAGTGTTACATGGCTTAACAAACAAAACAGACATTCCTTTGAAAGTGACCAGAAAAATAAAGACCAGCCAAAGTCCAGAGAGAAACTCAGAAAGACTTTCAGACCTTCAGACGACCTGCAGACCAATTAGAAGAAAGCCCGGCTCTTTGACAGCAAAATATAAAGAAATGAGCAGAAATATCTGAGTCAAAATGTTTCCATGAAAGAACGTTAAAGAGCAGTAAAGTTTAAAAGTACTCTGTCTTGTCCTTTTCAGGTGTAGCTTTGACATGTGAGCATATATACATTTTGCAGATCTAGATATGAGCGTGTGCATGAATAAGTCATGGTGAATGAATATTACCATTGCGTGCGAGAGCACATTGATTGGGAGGAAAGTGAGGAAGGTTTGCGTAAACCACAAGTAATTTCTGCTCGCTACTGAAGTGCCCCAATCACAGGAAATGGGTGTTTTTAGAAATGACTCAGCTAGCTTTGACCTCCGCCTCCCCCCGGCTCCCTAACACATCCACCCTCTCCTTTAGGGCTGCTTTAATTAGAAAAGCAACTCGTTTGTTTTTCTTTGTCTCAACACCCAGTTTTCCCCTCTCTCTTTCTCTGCCTTTTAAAAATGAGCGCATCCCAAGTTTGATGATGACTCACAGCTTTTTCCTCCACCCAGTGCTCTCATGCACTCTCCATCTCTGTGTAATTCAGTTGGCCTAGATTCTAGATTTTGCCTTCAGTTCAGGGATGCGAGGGAACAGCTGTCACGCAGATGTGTGCCCTCATCTTACCTGCTCAGGTGTGTTCAATCCGCAGAGCTCAGCGCTTCCTCAAACTCACAGTCCAACTTTGTTAATGTCATACTGGAAACGTTTATGTATTTACCAAGCCTGTGTTGCTCAAGGCTAACACACACACACACACACACACACACACACACACACACACACACACATTTGTGCATCCCATCTACTTACACGTACACAAACACTCACATGTTGCTTCAAAGGATAGCGTGTCATAAACAGTGGTACTGGGAAGGAGGAATGTGTTGTTCATTGGGGAGTTCAGAGCTGGTGGGGAGAGAAAGGAGGGGTGGGAGCATGCTGACCGATGTCCCTCTGAGTAAAGGCAATGGAGGAACAGGCTGCCAAGGTTTTCTCTCTGCTGTCATAACCTTTGCACCCATCAGTACAGCTGAGAGCTCCACTGACACATGAGGCCACAGATCACGGCTGACTAATCTAAAACAGACGCTGTGCAGAGCTAACCTTGAAAACCTCACACCTCCCGAACTGCCCATTTATCCAATAAGAAGAGTCGTGTTACCTTTAACCCAAATTTGTGTGTGCGCATGTTCACGGGATGAGATTTCTTTCTGTCCGCTGTTTAACGCCAGCGTGTGATTTGTGAGTTCAGTCACACCTCACTTAATTGGAGTCAGCAGCCTTGCCCTGGCTTTACTGTGTGTGTGTGTGTGTGTGTGTGTGTGTGTGTGTAATAGTGCATGAATGAACTTAAGTTTACTCCACTGTTTTGGGTCACAGCTTCAGTTCTTGGCTGCTCCAAAATCAATAATGTTTTACTGCGCACAGTTCTGTCTTTATAGTGACTGTTTTGTCCAACCAAACGTTGGTCATAATGCAAAAAGGTAAAAAAAAAAATCACCTGTAATTTTATTTAAAAACCAGATCAGAAGACTTGAGCTATTCAGTGAATGAACTGAGCTAGTGGCTCGTGGGAAAAGTGTCACTCAGAGTGGAAAAACCCTCTGAACACAGTGACCAAAACGGTGCTTTGCTTTCAGTCATCCTTTGTTCCAACAAGTGCAGCCAGCCGTTTTTACCTAAATAAAATGATTGCAGTACATATGCCACTTGACTAGTAAAGCAAACATCTTGCAAAAGAGCTGGATATTTATACAGCAGATGGTGGAGAACAATGCAGAACTAGCAGAAGAGCGAGTGTGAGCGCTGCATAATTGTTGGAAATAAACATTTAGACCATACCAACAACATCTGGTCATCAGCTTGTTTGAGAATTATTCCTTTCCCAAGTAACCAAAACAAAAACAAATCATATACAATTAAAATTACTGCTGTGGTCAGATTTTACGAGCCAGCAGATTATCTCGATCCAGATTAGAAGAGTTCAGTTTTTGTAGACCCAAAGCCCCAGAAAGATGTTCAGAGTTTTTCAATTATAAAACCACTGAATGACAGTAACTCGTCAGGGGAATTAAGCTTCCCTCAAATACCATCCCTCACCAGTTCTTCTCCCCTTCTGCCGTCACCATCATCCACTGGGACGTGTTCCTCAGCGGGGACTGGGAGATTAAACTGTTATTTAGAGCCTGCCTCTCCTCTGGGTGTAGATCCTGCTTGGACATTGTTGTTTTTTCAGAGCCCTGAGCCAGGTCCTCTCTGTTTATTACCCAGGGACATGGTAGCTGTTTATAGCAGCATATCTGTCTCTGTTTGTCCAGGGACACACACACACACACACACACACACACACACATAGAGAAAGAGAGAGGGAGAGAGAGAGAGAAGGAAGGAAGGAAGGAAACGGAGGGGCGGTGCCATGAGAAGGAGCCAGTCCAGCGATGTAATTGGTACCCTTCCTTTTTTAGAAAACATTTCTTACTTACTGAGCTGAGGTCCAGCAAATGAGTCAGGGCCCAGCATGCTTCATTACCACATTCACTGTCATATGGTTTATCAGACTTTCCCTTTGTACACTCCACTTTGAAGAGGTTTTTTTGTTTCTCCTCACTCTTTGATCCTCAGAAGTTAAAGCTATGACACCAGCTCCTGGCTATTTACATGACAAAGGAGCTCAGGAACCATCTGGTGAAGTGGAAATGAACTGCTCTCATTTGAAGATATTTGTCCGACCTCAGTTCCTTTTTACTTTGCTGACATCAGTGTGAAGCCTTTTGGGTAAAAAAGCCAGAGAGAACACGTGTGTGGTATTTTATTCTCTCTCTGTCCCTCATTCGCTCACTCGTCTCTCTTCTTCCCCTATCGCTTGCTTTGTGATTGCAGGTGATAACACAAATTTTTCAGGGACTCTTCAAAGAGCTGGCAGGGGCTAACACAAGGATTAGAAGGAAAAGAAAGAAAAGAAGAAGCGAAGCAAGAGATATGGAGACACGGTCGGCTGCCTCAGACTGTGATAAGCATCTGCTGCAGGTGTGAAGGAGAGGCAGTAAAGGCTTGACAGGTGGAGAGAGAAGAAGCTGTCAGCTCATGTCTAACATTTTCCAGCGAGCATGTCAAAACTCCTGTAGATCTGTACGCACGGGTACGCTTCTGAGGGCTCACGATTCAAAATTAAATTTATATGTATCGGAACCTTTTATTTAATTATAATTTAGGTCCATCAGAAATGTAAAAGTCAATTACAGTTATTTCAAATCCTGTAGACCTAAAGTAGACCTAAAAGGAAGCAAAATCATATGAAGCACAAAAGAAAGAAAGATCACATTTAAGGAGCAGAAAAGAAAAAAGGAGTACAAAGATGTACAAAACAGAAGTCAGTACTCAGGTAAACTTGTTGTATCAGTAGAGATGGTGATGTAATTACCCAGTGACGTCCTAAATTAAATCACCCTTGTCTCAAACTGAGGGGGGGGGGGGAGTCTCGTATCAAACCAAAAAAAAAGATTTTTTTTGAAAACTTCACATTGCAAAACTTTGTCTTTAAGCACTAAAGCATGTTTATTGATGTTTGTGTATTTGTGTGTTTGCACACAGTTTCAGCACCTGGAGCAACAATGGATTTGAGCAGCTGTGTGTGTGTGAGGCAGAGCTGAGCAGCAGCAGGACATCGGGCTCTGTTATTAAGGTCGCAGCGAGCTCCGCCTGAGTCCACGGGAATTATACCAGCCCGCTTCCCTGCTCCACGTTTTAATGAACAGTTGTGGTGGAAGATTGGTGGACGTATAATCGCACATTTCGTACAATAAGACGGAACCCAAAATACCATTTCAAGACCAGCGGCACGATGTATCGGCTCACATGGAGCACGATCGTTTTTTGATTATGAACTTGGATCAGCAGCACACAGACAGATAAAAGAGGGTTAAACAAAGCACATGGATGCAATTAAAGGGGCAGTTGTGTAAAAATTGATGAATAGCAACAACAAAACAATTTTCTTGTTACTCATGCAGTTGTATAAACGCTGCAGTTGTAAAAGAACACCTGCTTGACCCTGAAAAGCTGCAGCCATCTGTCTTACGTCTTCTCTGTTGTGTTGAATCGTGCTTAATTCAAGCCTTTATTTTTCTTCGGATGGACCGTGCTCTGGGATGTGCTTCATTTTTAGCAGGACGTGTCAGCAGTTTAATTCAGTCCCATAAAAAAGGGGCCTGAGAGGAAGCAGCTGCTTAGAAATGAACATCACTTGGAGAGGACGGGGCTACTTAGGTTTAACCTCCCTCTGGGGCCGTTCCATTAACAGCAAAGATTGATTTACTGGATGAGTCTCTTGACATCCATACCCTTTGTTCCATCATCACAGGGGAAAGTGAATAAACAAGACTGAAGTTCAAGCAGTTTTAGAGTGTAGCATTTAATGATCTTGCCTCCTCCTCCGTCAGAACCTGGGTTCTCCTTGTTCAAGTTGGGCAATGATCCTGTTTCCTTGGCGAAAAAACCCCCATTAACATTCCAATTACATTTCCCCTATCACGACAACACGGTACACATTGTACTTTGGCAAGATTAGAACCTGGCAACAGATCACTCAGAATCATTTTGAGAGGTGAGACCAAAGAGGACTCATTTATTTTGATGGTGTTTCATTATACTTTGTTTAGCTGCCTCTCCAAACAGGCGCTTTGTGTGTTCTTTCATTGGGGGAAAATTGCTGGGCCTTCTCTGCGTAACATGACCAGCCTTGGAACAAGATAGCACTGATCGCTGTCACTTTGTGAACAGCACGAGCATCCCCCACACCAGCCACCAGCACAAAGCTTATGTAAGGCATTTGATGTTGGTGTGCTCGAGCTGTGTCTGTGTGTCAGTGGGTTCAGTGTTTTTGTGTGTATGTGCGCAGTATGTGTGTTTAATTTTCCATGTAGTCACTGCCCTTAAGTCTGGGACTTACCAACGGGTCTGGACCTGCTCTCCTCATTCCCAGTTCAGCCTCATGGGCTGACAGTAATCCCTTGAGTACAGAGTGAGAGGGGTGGAGCTGGGAGGGTGGGGGTGGGGGGGGGTGCACAGAGATCATATAAAAACCTGGAATGGCATCCATCCCTTCAGGTAAAGGCAATGCCAATAAGAGGACAGCGTGTCTGGGCAGTCTTTGCTGTCGGTGAAGTCGAGCGGGACTCGCTGCTCTTCTTCGGTCAGCCTGCAGTTGTTCTGAGTAAACGGGCATCCAGCGGTTGACCAGAAATAGTCCACACGCACCTGGCATGCTCCACGCTTTTCCAATGGTCCATCTGTCTCCCGACTCTGGAAAGCCATTGTACGCAATGTGCACAATGTGGGTTTAAAAAAATTCGATAAAAGACATCAAAAAAGAGAAGTGGTCGCATACTGAAGCGTGGGAGGAAAAGGAGGTGCGAGGGGAGTGGTTCCTGCCTGAGAATGTTCAACAACAGCCCTGAACTTCAACCTGCTATGACTATGAACTGCAGTCATAGTTTTATATGAGCCAGAGTTACGTTTTAACCTTATTTTTTACCTCATGCTGCTCTGCACAAGTTTTAACATGTTTATCGAAGGCAGCGCTCTGTGTGTGAAGGATGATGAAATGCTTGCCTACATCACTCTAGGTGTGTTTTAGTTTGTGCTTTCGTAAAAGCATCTCCCAATTAAAACACGCACATACACATACATGCACCGACAAGTACAATACAAACACGCGCGCGCACACCTACACAACACAACTCTGTCAAGTGGAAACATCTCATGTGCTTTATTTTGCTCATAAAGTCTTCCACGAGATAATTTAACATGTTTATTTGATTTTTTTTTGTAATATTTACAAATGGACATTTTAAAAGTAAGTGCACTATAAAAACATAGAAAGCTGATTTAACGTGATGGTTTTATTCCTAATGAAAATCATACAAACCAGATCAACTCTTGAGTTATGGAAAAAAATTATATTTTAGATGAAAGTTAAAATCCTCGTGAAATTAAAATCAATAATTTACCACGATTTAAAAAAAAGAGTCTGAATGGCTTTCATACCAACACTACCACCACTACCATACACAACGTGTATGCTGGTAAATTCCCAGAGCGACAAAAACATGATGTCATCACTGTCACTACTGCTGATATGGCCCTTGGCTTTGACATTCAGTTCTGAACATTATGAACACAAACATACTGATAAAAGACGCTTTAGAAGTCACACGAAGGAACAAAGTAGAATTAATGGAGAGTCCCTGCTGGATGAAAGTCCTGCCGTTCAGTCAACAGGGAATTTCCCCGGTTGGACCGTCCCCGGGTTTTTTTCTGTCCTTCTGCCATCTGAAAAACACCTGCAGCATTATCTTTGAGGAAAACCGCAACAGCCGTGGCTTTCCACATGGAATTTAGCACCTTTCACTGTGACCTCTCTCAGAAGATGATGTGGCCAACTGAAATGTCCCACGTTTAATTCCTCCCTCATGGTTCATTGTGGTCCTCATGCTTTTTTTGTCCAACGTTCTTTCCCCTTACAGCAAACTGACATACTTTTGTATCTGCAGTATTACTGCTTTACAGAACTGTCCATGCAACAAATAAATTAAAGACAGACATTTTATTATTGCAAGGAAATTGTATATATATATATATGTATATAAAAAAACTATGATCTTTAATATCTAAAGAAAAGGAGTCTGTGGGTTGATGTGCAACAGAATTGATAACTGAAGGCTTGCAGGAGAAAGGCTGGCAGTCCTGATGCCTCCAATTTATCTCGAGTTCTCTGTCACATGTTCTTCTCTGTAGCCTCAAACGCAGCTTCTTCCATCCCTCTGTGTTTGAGAGCAGACACAGCGGAGTGTCCTCTTGTAGTTTTAACTACACTTGCAGGACGTCACAATCATATTGGACAGCTGCTCCACCTGAAAGAGGACAATAAGAGCGATGTGAGAAATTATCTCCAAAAATGTTCTGCCAACATTTGGCCTCAGAGGCTGCAGTATAGATACCTTGTGTTTCCTGCCCACGAAGTAGATGATTGGCAGTGGCTCGAGTGTTTGTGGTGTACAGCAGGGCTGGGCAGAAGCTCCTGGATTATGATGTTTATACAGAGCCAAAATCTGTAGGCGACATGGATGAGAATTTCACCACCAAGAACACGTGCGCCAAAATCTTCTTTGCTAAAATCTTCATATAAACCACAAAGTGTTGCTGCAATACTGTTGCCCAGTGTTACACATGTTTGTAAATAAAGAAAAATCCTGACTGATTATGAGGAGTAGTAAATGCTTCAAATGATATTTAGCTTTTTAAACGAGTGAAGATCCAAGACAAACAATGGCTGCATTTTCAGACGTCGCTGAAACAAAATCTTAGTCGTCGCTTCAGCGAGTCGGTGTCTGTCAGCCCTAACCGCATCGGACAGGAATACCAAACAGGAGGCAAAAAGAAGCTGCTCGTCACAGCAGGTAGCCCTGCTGACCTTCCTGATGCAACCCGCAAGGCATTTGTGTCTGCTCCGGGTCTCGAACCAGGGAGCTTTCATGTGTTATGAAAATGTGTAAACCATTACACCATGAATACCAAACATTAGGCATTGTTTTACTGACTTCAGAATCAGAGCTTCATGAAACTAATACAGTTACTTGTGAGGGGGATTCAAATGTCTGCACCAGAATTTTTCATGATCTGTTCACTTCAGATGTTTCAGTCCACATCATGGTGGCCCAACCAACCAACAGACTCTTCCTACACAAGTGTTGCTACTGTAGCAAAATGCTAAATTATTTGAAATAGGCCTGTAAGTATTGAATTAGGAATGAGTATGTCAGCATATGAATATCACATTGTAATTTTTCTCATCGTCAATGAGTCCTGTAGTCTGCATCATGAACTATAATTAGAATTGCCCGCATGCAGTTTTATGCATGCAATTTCCTAATGCTGTGAACCTGTTCACCCATATGGCAATAAAAACCTTCTGATTCTGATTCTGATTCTGATTATGCCTGTGCATTTCTGACCCACGGACTGTAGTTAGAAAATATGATTACTTCATCATTGTTAGCATATGGACACTATACCTGAGAATATTTGTTTTCAGCATCCCAGATATAGGTGCAGGACCCCATGCAGTAGTTGGCGTAGTAGCCAGTTGGCTCATGGATCCACTTCCAGCCTAGATCTTTCCTGAAGTCAATGTACAGTTTCTTCAAACAGCAGTTGTGTGATTGGCTGCATAAGAGGAAACAGTGTTAAGAAGTGAGACGAGGTGGTGCAAAGATGTTTAGTGCATAGATACTGTAGAGGGTTCATGTCACTTTTAAAGCTGTAGCATTGATTTAATATAAAAACACATCCAGCGTCAGCACACAGCGTTACGCTCCATTTCACCCTATGGTGGGACCTCGCATGCATACTCCACCTTGTGCGTAAATGAGGGGGACAGTGTAAAGTGGTTCATCTATCTCTCATAAAGCACTTTAAAACTGCAGTCCATTTATCATCCAGCCTCCTAAAGGACCACAGAATTACAGCGTGGATAAACAGGGATGGCTGATGTTTGTTGTTTCTGTATCTCTGAAACTGCTCGTGGTTTACTGGGTCGCTGCTGCAGCTTTAAAGCTCTGACAAAGTACAGTGGAGTAATGTGCTTACGTGGAGCAGCTGTCTGTCGTGTCAGGGGAGCGTTTCTTGCGCGAGTGGGAGGGGCGGGTGACATTTTGAGGGATAGATGTGGTCAGGATGTAGGGTGGCTGCTGCACCAGCTTCGCCATTTCTCCGATGTCTCCTCTCTTGGTCGAAATCCCAGAGATGGAGAATTTTAATGTATTGTCACTACTGCCGCATTCACAGTACCGCCGAAGTTCAAACTTCTGTTCATTGCCTAATAACAGAAAAAAAAATAAAAATCATGAAATGTTATCAGGAAATGAAATGAAATTGCACATGGGCTGAATTTCATACAAAGAAATGCTTATCTCACTATTTGACTGGAGCCAGCTCTGCAGGGGTTCGGTCACATCAAACGACAGCCATTTGTCCTTCAACTTGTTTGTGATGAAGCGAGAAGCATGGTAATGCATCGCCGTCCCGTTGCTGTAGTAGAGCTCCACTCGCTGCTCTAACTGAATCTTGGGCTCCTTGATGAGCATCCGCAGCTCCGCGCTGGTGAGCAGCTGGGAATCCCCGATGCTGTTCCTGATCTCAGAGATGTCGAAGGACATCGAGATGGCTGTGAGCTCGTAGGCAGAGTCTGTGTCATTGTTTTCTGCGTGATGTAAAAAGGGGCAATTATGATTTACGGACAAACAACCCACGTAAGTGCATCTTATAGTCTTTCAGTGCAACCTTGTCCGTAAAGAAGGGGAATTAATTTGGTGGCAGATGTTCTTTAAAGTTAGTTATTATGTATTTTTTTTTAGTATATTAGAATTTCTTATTTTATTGAAAATTGTAAAGACAGTTATAAAATGTGGGGCAGTCTAAATGTTGGATCGTGTCTCAGCAAAACTTACAACTTCCCAAATATCCCTGCACGTCTGTCTCAGCAACTCTACATCTTTAAAGTTGGCCTGTGTGTGGCTGGAGACCCGAGCAGGTGAACTTGAGGCTGTTCAGATAAGCGGTTCTCTTTATTTTGTTCTCTGCTGTCCATGTTTCCACTACAGCGACTGCTGCTGCTCCACTCTGTGTGCTGGGGAGGGGCACACATACACACACGCAAGAGGCCTGCTTCTTTGGCTATCTTTGTAAGGAAGCCACCACAACTGTGTCAAGCGACGTGATAAAACTCTTGGTCTAAAACTAAACTGGTTCTCACAAATAGAGATGGACTTTATGATTTCATTTTGTGGTGATTATTGTCTGCGGTTTCCTGTGACAGGTAACCTCGTTTTTACTTGAATGTGCAGTTCTCAAGAAAGCCTGGAGCCTATCCCAGCTGCCATAGGGCGAGAGGCAGGGTACACCTGGACAGGTCACCAGCCTGTCGCACGGCCAACACAGAGAGACAGACGGCCATTCACACTCACAATCACACCTATGGGCAATTTCGAATCACCAGTAAACCTAACACCACTAACTGCAGCTCTTTGGACTGTGGGAGGAAGCCAGAGTACCCGGAGAGAACCCACACAGACACGGGGAGAACATGCAAACTCCACACAGAGAGGCCTGATGGTGGATTTGAACCTGTGAGGTAACCACTGTGCTGCCCACTCACTCCTAGAGCTTATTTGGTAAATAGTCTTTAGTGTAATATGTGTAAACACAAGGAAGGAAGTATGATTTTTAAAGGAACGACTGGGCATTGTAAAGGTAGAATTAGTGGACATGTGGCTCAAAAACATCGGGTCTCTAATTCTTAGCTTCATATCACTGTGTTCTTTTTATGAATAACGTGTATGAAAAGCCTCTTTCATGAATGCTTTTACGCATTAATCAAATAGAATTGCTAAGTTCGTCGTGTTACTCAATAATCATGACTGCAGCCAAACACTCATCTGTCCCAGCTGCTGCTAAAGTTGACCACGGTGAGTATTTCTTTCTCTTACGGTTTTGCTACTCATGCGTGCAACTTTAATTCCCGAGTCGGCCCGTACCATGACAGCAAGAAGATACCTACAGAGCCTGATAAAAGACAGAGCCAGGCTACTGGAGGCTTTAACATCGTAAATCTATCCATGTTACATTACAGCAGATTAAGTCGAACAGTGACGTGCAAAGATAAGCACGGGAAGGCCGACGGTCGAGAGTGAAGTGCTGTAGAAAGCAAGTGAGAGGCTCAGAGAGGGGACTGTAACTATAAAAAAAAATGCTAAGAAACGGCAGAGTGAAGAACACACTCGTGTGAATATAACTCACAGTTGTGAGGGGTGAAAGGGTGTGAGTGGGGGTGTGGAGAAACTGGAGATGTGTATCAATGGAGCGCAAGGTCTGGCCCGAGCCCAAACCCTCTACTCTGCCTCAGCCTGCCAAAGCGAGGGTTCTCTGCTCTCAAGTCCGGGAATTACTCTCTGGCAGGAATTGCAATCCAGCCTCGCATACTTGCGCTGCATACTCAGCACAGGCTATACCAGGATACTCCGTGTCACGGCTGCTCGTGTATCATCTACCATCTGCATTGTAGCCGAGGTAGTGTTTCACCTCTCGTAGCGAGGCTGAACTGAAACTGAAAAGAACTGATGTGGAGTGTAACGGGAAATGAGATGACAGTTTACTGGTACCACCCAGAACAGTCAAATATTGGGTTAGAAGCATATGAATGGAAACATAGACCACGACAACAGCAGCAGTATGTGAAGTGGGATTAGTGTGCCAGGCAAAAGCATGCACGGAAACTCACAGTCTTATTCTAGCCTGAGAAAAGTGAGATAAATATGTTAAGGGTTAGAGAAGTGTTTGCAAAACAGGAAATTAAGTCACTTCCCCTCAGAAGCATATTGGCTGCAGTACCATAATTACGTCGAAGCTTTATCTTCACTTCTACTTTCTAATTAACAGAGTTTGCATTGTCTCCATGCTCCGCTCGCTGAAACAGTTATGTGATTTAAATCAATCCACATCTTGAGTATAAAGTGTAAGATATCAACTTCATGCTCAGCTGAAAAAAAAAAGTGCCTCTCTTCTGGATGGGGTAAAGATAGCATCCTGGCCTGCATACTGATGTGGGTGTGGGGGGATTTATGTGTTGAATCAAGGCCTATCCACAGGTAAGCCGGGGACAGCTGTTGTGACAGGTTGAGAGACAGCTCTATAATTACCAGTAGGAGGAACCAGATTCCAGCAACTGGCTAAATATCGGCCTCCTTCCCTCTCAGCCCCACCTTCCCACAGCCCACTCATCGATGTCCTGTTTCCCCACTTCACCCTGTTTCACACTTGCTTTGGTCCCCTGTTGCAACTCCTCTCTCACACAGCTTTAACTTCATTTACTTGTAACTACAATAATTACTGGTGAACTCATTCTGTCCCAGAATAACACAGAGCGGCTGGTTTCCAAATGAGAAGTGTAAATGACATGATCTACATTTGGACCAAAATTCCTTTAAATATGAGAAGTGAGCTTGTGTGGGCTTTAAGGGAGAGATGTGACTGTTACACAGCAAAAGGAATTTAGCCTAATCCACCACACAATTACCATGATGAAGACTAAACCTATTATACTCTAAAACGCTCTGCACACAAATATGCTTCCCCGTAGGCTGTTGTTGGGTACTGGGGAAGTGTGAATTGCCCAGTAAAAATGAAATGAAGGAAAGTTTTGTTAATGGAAATTTTTTTTTTTTTTTTTTTAAAGTTTGTTGATATTCTGTTTTAGTCTTTATCCTCTTACTGGCAACCGAAAAGCAGAAGCTGGAGCCTGAAGTGCAAAACAGTTCTTGATGGGCCTTAATATTTTTCTTTATACATCTGGCATTCTCCTTTTTTAGTGTGCGGAGGCTCAACGTGGCTCCACGGCGTGATGGTTTACTCATTCGCCTAACAAGCGAACCTCCAGGACCGGACCGGCAAGATTGCTAGTTCGATCCCAGGAGGAGACACAAATCCCGTGTGTCTCCTCCAGCATAAAAATCTGCCAAATCAATACCTGGTGTGGTGACCCCTGGTGAGTAAGGCAGCAGCTGAAAGTAGCTGCTGCCTTATTAGAAGCTGACTCAAAGCAGTTCTCTGAAGCTAAGACAGTGGACGGGTGTTTTGTGGCATTCCAGATCTGTAGGAAACACATGCTCCCCATGGGCACCGCTTACACCGGACCTGAGTCACTCAAGATCTCAGTGGCCATCGGCCTGTCTTCCTTCCTGTTAAGCTGCCCTGTCACAAACACACTGCAAACACAGTGATATAATAAGCTCAGGAAACCCTGCAGAGAGAGGAGTGCAAAGGAAAGACGTGAGAGAGAGAGATTTGGATGACTGTGGTTAAACATACATGCTGAAAATAGTGAGGGGGGGGGCAGAAATGATGGAGAACAAGTGACAGGTTAAGCAAGGGAGAAGCCAGTGCTCAAGTTACAGGAAAATCCCAATCCCCGAGGGTCAAAGTGAGAGAGAACGAAGAGAAAACGAAAGAGAAAAACAGCGAGCGAGGGTGAATTCATGCCTCTTCCTATCGCTTTTCTACTTTTCATCCTGCTCTTTGGTTCTTATCTAAGCACAACTCAATTTTGCTCTTCGTTTTGAAAGTTTCTTTGTTCTCTCGTTGGAGCGCGATCCATCCACTAAAGTCTTTTGTTTGAAGTGCTGCATAAAAGGGGCACAGTGTGGATGGCTGCCTGACAGGGTGAAGAGCACAGAGAACAATGGAGCACAGAAACAAAACCAGAAAATATGTTTATCGTAACAGTTTGGGAGTCATTAGACGATTACAGCCAGAAAACATTTGGCTGAACAAACATCATGAGCGGCGTTGCCAAACAGCACTAATAAAGCAGTAAAAATGCCATGGATATCATGTAAGCAACACATGGCATCAGACCAGATGCAGCACACAGCTCTGCTAACTTGTAACGCCTGTGATCTCTGAACCCCTGAAGCTGCCTGAGGATGTTTGGTGTAGATCATAAGGGGTACATGTGTTGAAGGAATTTATGGACAAGATTGGAGCTGACACCAGCCATTAGGCATATAGGGATTACTTGGGGCTGTAACCTCAAACCTCTGGCCAGCACTATGTGTAATATTGGCTTTGATCCACAAAATTCCTCAAACTGTCACTGTTTCTTTGACACTGTATATTTAGTGGTTTCTAATTCAAAGGGAAATTGTTAGTAATGCTGCTGTTAGTCCTCAGTTAGCAGAGGGATTAACAGCAGTGTTTAATGCGAGAGCTGGACATTAACTACTTTTCAAAGTGGGAAAGTATCAGTGCAATGTTAGTGTTCACCTCGAATTATGTGACTCAACTGCTTGTAAATGTAGCGGCATGAATAACAGTCATTACTTGACATTCAGCTATAGTTAAGCCACCAACAATTACCCCCTTTCTTAATACTGGATCAGGGTTCACAAGGATTGATGATTTATGTACTGCTCCTGAGGGCAGTCTCATACTCACTGGTCATGTTGAACTTGTTCAGCACCTTGGCAAAGTACTCCTCCTCCTCTTGTTCTAGGGACATGTCTTTCTGACCCATAACCTGCAGATCGGTCAGCATCTCTCTGGTGCTGTTGTAGAGCGATAGCAAGTTGGCAGGAATGTTTTTCTTCTCCCCGGCTTCAGCTGGCGCCTTTTCCAAACGCAGTTTGCTGAGGATCTGGCTCCTAATGGCCTCGATGCGTTTTTTCTTCACCATCTCGAAGTCCACGGTGTTACATGTAGACAGACTTGTTACATTGTCCACCATGTACACAACCATCAGCATCAAGAGCCACAATTTCATGTTGACAACCTGACTGTGCAGTCGCTTGTGTTCTTTGGAAATTCTCCTCCAACTTTTCTTTCAGTGCCTTCCTCCAACTGGGGATCCTTTGGGAACAGTGAATCACCCTGTGGAGAGGTGTCACTGACGCAAGGTGTTTACACACGACAGAACAATTACAGCAGTGTGGAGAGTCCTGAAAAGTCACAAACACAGCTGTCACTGCTGCTGTGAAAAGTACCTAACACTGGTGCCTTATTTGCATAAAGGCAGGTGGAGAGAATCCCACTGAGCAGACAGACATCCAGCCTCTGACTCAGCCCCACAGGTAAGCAGTGACGTCCCAGACTGTGAAGTGAGCTCAGAACAGAGCTGTCAAATGCTAAAAGAGCCCACGCGCACAGGCAGACGGTCCCTACAACACCTACGGGTCCAAAACAAACCCATCAAGGATTCAGACCAATTTGTGACTGATATAATAATATCTATATATTATATTACTATAGAAACTGAATCCTGCCTCTGTCGGAGCACATATATACCCCTCCACGTGTCGGCTCAGTCTCTCATTACACGACCCCAGAGGCAACCTGAGTGAACGTGGACAGAGCAGCAGGGTGCTCAGCAAAATGAAGACGAATGTTGGCAGAGACCAGCTGACTAGCTCCCGGAGTCTAACCTGGCACCACTTTCTTGTTGGTGTTTGACCATCGGGGTCTCTTCGCAGATTATCCTGGACTTTGGTTTAATGACACGTATTCTGTAATAAAGGGAAAATACCAATAATAGCCTGTGCTTAAGGAGTTTGAAAATAGCCTTCCTATTTTTTTAGTTGGGTTTTTTTTTTTTTTTGGTTTTTCCTTTTTTAGGTTTGGTCAGATGACCTCAGCCTTCCCTTAAAGCTGTCAGAGGCTTCCAGTCAGCCCTGAGCTGATCAGATATCAGTGGTGAAAAGAGAGAAATTGTTGTCAAAACGTACTTTGCCAGCTTATTCAACACCAGTCACAAACCTACGCGTGCCCCTACAGAAAAACATTTGACAGACATGTACTGCTCTCGGCTCTGACTACCTCTTTTTACCAGTAACAGCATGTGATCTGTGTACAGCTGCACTACACCAGAAATTGCTTTCAACGCCTCTGTCTCATGCCCACTTCACAGACAGAGCAGCTGTCTCTCTATCCGTCTCTTCACTCTCAAACATGATAATGGGACCGTGTGCGCTCTCTGGGTTCCACTTGTGAGTTTAAACGACTCAAGCAGGCCTGCTATCGGAAGATTAAAATGTCAGTGTCAATGAAACAGTGTCCTCCGGCAACAGAGTTTAAGTTTGACACACCTTCTTTAAACGATCGTCTCTAAATGATGATGTGCCATCCAGACCCAGCAGCAGTAAGAACAGCAGCAGCAGGAGTAACAGTCCCTCTCAGCGTGTGCTGTTTTGGTAACTGGACTGCAGTCTCGTCTCTGTCCTCTCTTCCCTCTATCCATCCATTGGTATCACCTCGTTATTTCCCTCTACAGTTTCTTCACACCTTCCTCCTTCGATGCTCTGCTGACGAGACTCCCTCTGCTTCACTCTGCCTCTCTGCTCGTGCTCTTTCTCTCTCTCCTCTTGCTTGTCAGAGCTTGCTGGTGACAAAGTGATTTGTGGGAGCTCAGATAACTTCTTTTGCCTCGCTCTGCCTCTTTCTCTCTCCCCCTCTAGCTCTTCTCTTTCTCTTGTTCCTGTTACTCTATTAGAGCGAGGAGCTCTCCGCCCAGGAAATGAGGGTAACGGCCGCAGTGTAAAACATCTGCTGTTTAACTTCTGTCCACATCAGGAAGCCAGTAACTGAACATGCTTAATAACTGACTTTAGAGGCATTAGCTCTGTCACACTGCGATGTCTGCCACTGAGGCACTGATGACATGTCAGCAAGTCTCTCGCTATATGGGCTCCACATTTACCTGGTGGATACAAAGGTGTGTGCCAAAACATGCCAGAGAACTGAGCCACTTGAAACACGCTGGTTTAAAAATAGAAAAGTGAATTTGAGAGGACAGAGGGCCAACCAGGCACTGCCCCGTGTCTGGGTGCTTTTTAGAGGTTAGATTGTGTATTTTCAAAAGAAGGGCTAGACTCAAACAAACCGGTGATGATTTCAAGCTTTTTGTCTTGGTCTGATGGAGGTTCCAACAGAGAAGTAAAGATAGCAAACTGTCATTCCACAGTGTGCATGCCTGGAATTTTTAAAGGTTTTCCCAAATGTGTTTCCTGTCTGTTATGAAGAATAAGCTGTTCATCACAGACTGATAATAAACAGTGACATTCAACATTAGGGAAAGTCAGGGCAAAAATCCCCTTAGATTCCAGCAGTAATGTAACAGGGGCTGTTCTGGTGTCAGCTTCTCTGTGGCTCTGATTACTTTTAATCATAAGAAGGTGAGAAAAACATTTAAAAAAAAAAGGCTTTCAAATGTCAACAACCATTACTGGACGTCAGGCAGCCACAGCATCAGAAGCATATACTGTCTGTGCATGGACACCGGTACCGGCTTCGAACCTTCGTGGGCCGGACTTGTGCCGAATCAGATGGTAGTGTGGAAAATGGGGCCAGAACCTTTGGGTCTTGGCTGTGTTGTTGATCTATTTTTGAGTAAGTCTTTGCAGTGTGGCAGAGTGTGTTGCTCTGCTCGGGGGGGGGGGGGGCTGGGCGTGCCTTTGCCGCTGCATCAGTGTTTAGGTTGGTATACGTCACAGTAAAATTCACGTGAATGCTCGGACCCAAAGTTTCTCTGCACTATAAACAGATTATCCTTTTAATGTTACTGTGTGTGGTTTTAATGTTGTGATCTATGTAATTTGTGTTGTGATGTGTAAGTTTTGATTGGCATGCACTGCCACCCGGTGGACGAAGGTGGTACGCTGGCTGTAGAAGTGACTGTTCTTGGTGATAAGTGTGGGGTTATGGACCCCGAGTCTACTATTTCAAATGAGTATTTTTTGTCCTCTATGAGAACTGTGCATTACAAATGCATACTGCTGTTTGAACAGCGGCGTAGACGAGACAAACAAAGGTCAGTGCATTGTGAAAATTACAAGAGAAAAATAATCTCACACACAGACACAGTCTTGAGAGGCAGACCTAATAAACACTCACAGTCCAGAAGATGTGTGGTTGAAGACAAATGAAGCAGATTAACTGTTTTTAATGGCTGGGAAGTCCTTTTATCCCTTTATTCCCTTAACCGGAAATATATTCTGGAATTAAATTAAGAATCAGCGCGGGCCGAGTGTTCCAGGAAACCCCTGAACGCCGTGCTGAAGTTTGTAGTCAGAAGTCAGTAGCAACGCATTCATCTCTTACTGACGCCGCACAACCAACACGTCTGACCAGTCTGCCATGGGGCATTTCATACCTGTCACCACAGAGCCCGGATGGCAGCACCTCAAGGTGTTTCTGTGTCTCTGAGCACAAGAGTGCAACGCAGACTGTTTTTGCTGAATGATTCTTTGTGTGATGCTGCTAAAGATCCCACACAGCTGTGGCAAACACTGCAGTCTCTGAAGGAGGGGGAAATATTCACAGTCAACAGAGAGAACAGATAGTCTATAAATCATGTTACCACATCAGATGTTGTAGGCTCTTACAACAGTCTTTCCAGCTGCTGACAGTGTTGAGAACTGGCACGAGGCTTGCTCTGGGACTTGGTTTGGATAACAGCTTTTATTCTCAAGGCTGAGGTCCACATTTCCTAACCTGAAAGTTTTAAAATAGATCATGTTGTAGATACTATGCGTGACGGGTCATTCGTTTTAGCAGTTATATCACCGGCCATATTGTAGTACTGGGTTCGATCCTCTTTTACTTTGTCTTATTTCTTCATGGGACACATTCAACAAGGTGCTGGAAACATTCCTCACAGATGCTGGTCCATGACAGCATCACGCAGCTGCTGCACATTTGTCGGCTGCACATCCACGATCTCCCATTCTGTGTCATGGTGGTCATAAATGGATGGACATGGTTTAGGTTCATACCTGAGCTACACTCAGGCAGACTGTGGTGTTTAAATGATGCTCAGTTGGTACTAAGGGGTGTAAAGCATGCCAAGGAAATATCTCCCACACCGTTACATCTCCACCAGCAGCCTGAATCATTGATATAAGGCGGGATGTATCCACGCTTTAATGTTGATCACACCAAATTGTGACCCAACTATCTGAGTATTGCAGCAGAAATCGAGGCTCATGAGACTGGGGCAATGTTTTTCCAAAGTTGTATCATCCATGTGCAGCAAACTGTAGCCTCAGTTTCCTGTTCTTAGCCTACAGGAGTGGCCCTAGGTGTGGTCTTCTGTAGCCCACCTGCTTCACGGTTCGAGGCGTTGTGCATTGGGAGTCGCTCTTCTGCATACCTTGGTTGGAACAAGTGGTTATTTGAGTTACTGTTGCCTTGCCCAGAGAACTGTAGCCCGCTGGATAGTTTCTCTTTTTCAGACCGTTCTCTGTAAACCGGGGATGGCTCTGCGGGATCAATCCAAGAGATTACCAGTTTCTGAAATACTCCGACCAGCTCGTCTGGCACCAACAGCCGTGGCATGTTCACCTTTCTTCCCCATTTTGATGCTCGGTTTGAACTTCAGCAGGTCGTCTCGACCATGTCCACAGTCCTACCATGTGATTGGCTGACATTTACTTTAATCGGGTGTGCCTAATGAAGTGAGCCGTGAGTGGAGTCGTGCCTGAGCTCTGTATAATCAGGCTGAGGTGTTTAGAAGTTGTATTGTTTGTCTTATTTGTTGTGTGTTTCTGTGACGTTGTGTTTTGTATCTTCAGCATGCAGCAAATTTTACTGTAACATAAATTTGAATTGCGCCGCTTCCTCAGCTCCTTCGCTTATTGTCGCCGGTCTCCATGGTTACAGCGAAAGTGCATTGACGTGCGCGTTTTAAGGTGCGCAGGCAGCTTTGTGAATTGGTGCCCTGCGTTTGGACCGCATTTCAGCTTTTTTTTCTGCGCGTTTTGCAGCAGGTAAGGTCAACGGTGCTGTTATAGAGCCGTTATTTCTGTGTCCGAGGCGTCGCTTTAAAATGAAAGCGGATTCAAATGAACTTGCGCTGAGTTACGGGTCTGAGCTGAGAGGAATAATAGCTGCAGGGGGTTACCAAGGTGGTGACGACGCACCGGGCGATGAAATAGTGACAGAGAGAAGGTGCGAGTCCTCCTTGGTGTGACACTAATACATTTAAGAGCAGAAATGACTGAAACAGCTGTGCTGTGTAGCTTTGCGCGCTTTCGGTGGACTCACTGCTGACCCGTTAGAAACGTTTAGGTCTCTGTGAGTTCATCTTCATCTTCATCTTCTGGACTGTGGATTTCATTGAGTGCACCTTTCACAAATATCCTCATCAATGAAAGACTGCAGCAAAGACTGATGACGTAGAGCAGTGATACTTTAAATAAAGTGGGAAACATTTGCTTTTTGACAGGTGAAGCCTGTCAGCTGCCATAATGGAGAAGTATGAAAAGCTGGCCAAAATTGGTGAGGGTTCCTACGGTGTGGTGTTCAAGTGCAGGCACAGAGAGACCGGCCAGATAGTCGCCATCAAAAAGTTTGTGGAGTCTGAAGACGACCCAGTTATTAAGAAGATTGCACTGCGAGAAATACGCATGCTGAAGGTGAGGAGACGTTAGTTAGTTAAGTTTGTCTACATCTCACACACCACAGGAGGACAGCTGAGCACACACACACACACACACACACACACACTGGCTCATGCTGGTTGTATGATCTTGATGTTAAGAATGTGTTGTGCACAAATACCAGTACATAAATACAACATTGGGAGGTGGAAGAAAATATCACTTTTTTAGAGTGTGCCATCAGAGGCAGGTCAGAGCCCCTGTAGGATCAATTTAACAAAAACAAAATGCATTTTTCACAACTGTGATGCTCTCACACAGGGTGTGTGTTGTGTGTTGGTCTTGCAGCAACTCAAACATGTGAATTTGGTCAACCTGCTGGAGGTGTTCAGGAGGAAGAGGCGGCTCCACTTAGTGTTTGAGTTCTGTGAGCAGACAGTCCTGAATGAGCTGGACAAACACCCTCGAGGGTAAGTCAGAGGCAACACAGTAACAACATGCAACAAAGGGACATTCCAAATATCTGTTCACGCTTTTGGATTATTGATTACATTTGTTCTGTAGATACTGAAGGGTCACATGCTGGGAAAATCAAATCATCGTTCACTTCTGCCTTCAGACGTCTCACTTATTAGAATGAATGATGACTGTGCGGTGATGATATGTAATGTTATATGCCTACATTACTTTGGCTTTAAACTTGTTGTTTATAATTCCTTAACTGTGTTCACTGGGCATTTTTCTTATATTTTGATGCTCCAACCTTTACTTTGGTAACGTCACTGCATGAATAAGGAACTGAGATTTAAAGTCAAATAGTTTGCCGTAGCGATGACCGGATCTACATTTATTCATGTTTAGTGTTTCTTAGAAGAGAGTGACAGATAAAAGGAACCAATTAGAAAGAGGGAGCAGGACTGTCGCCAAGAAATTCCACTGATACAAACTGTTCTCAGCAGAACGAGGGTGTCATCAAATAAAGGCTCAAAGTATCTGAGGGAAAAATAACTCTGTCTTTGCTCCACGCTTTGCTTTGCGAGGGATTCGAGCCAAGATTTCGTTTTAGCCTTAGTCGTGTGAAGTCACATAAACCACAGTGGCTCTCTGTCGTCTTACCGTTTTCCTTTTCCCCTCGAGACAGCGTGGCAGAAACTTTAGCTGGTCTTGAAAACAAAGGCACCACTGCTGGTAGAGACGGGCCTAGGGTTACCCGGGTGACAGCGGGGCTGAGAGGAACACCGCTTCTTTCATTGAAATGTCTGGAATGACAGAGGAGGACAGCGTGATTCGTAAATAGGTTGTGTTTTGTTCCTTGTGCAGTCAATATTGCCTTTGTCTCTTGTTCTTTGAAGGGTACCTGAGGCTCAGCTGAAAAGCATAATGTGGCAGACTCTGCAGGCTGTCAACTTCTGCCACAAACACAGCGTCAGTATATTTTTAATCTGGTACTGATCTGTTTTGGTTTGTAAAACAGCAACAAAGATCATCCATCCATCCATTACTCCACTTACAGGATAAGCATAACTAAAATATCTGAATTAGCATATTTCTTTTTTTTACAGCGACATTTTTATCTGTTCTTACCTGTCATGCTGCTTTTAGTCACAGGATTCTGCTTAATTTTGTACCTAAATCTAACTCCTAACTACATAAGCACTTTTTAGATGCATCATTGCAGTAAATATGATATTTCATTTTATCTTTATTAGTCATTTTTAATGGCCCCAACCTGCTTACTACAGCTGTTCACAGCAGTGCTTGAAATGTGTTTGTTACACTTTGTAGTAGGATAATAAGTAACCAGTTAAAGATCCTTTTCAGTACAAAGTGTCAGTCTGTAAAAGCAGGTGGTGCCTGTGGGGAGGGGAGGGGGATTATCGCTCCCTCTCAGATCTACTCTAGCTTGTCTGAAATACAATTATTATACACATATCATGCATGCTCAGTATGTGAAGCAGTCCCAATGGGAAGCATAAATAAAAGCAAACTTTTTTTCTTGTAGTATTAAGTAAAAGAACGGTGGCAGTTTCTGATCTCTTGCTCTCGTTCTTCTCCATTCATTTTTAATTTGCTAGCCTAAACAAAAGCGTGGGCCTGTGTCTGTCACAGAGAGGCTGTATATCATGTTGCCTAAATCCCTGATCCCACCTGTGTGTCTCACAGTGCATTCACCGTGATGTAAAGCCAGAGAACATCCTCCTCACCAAAACCGGAGTCATCAAGCTGTGTGACTTTGGCTTCGCCCGCATTCTGAGTAGGTCATCCAAAGAGCGTTGATGTGTCTCTAATGACTTATTTAACACAGACCCTATATCAGCTCCTGCTGAAAGACTCCTCGCTTTCAGAGTCCCAGTGAGCGCGTTTCACAGTGCCATTTGGCCAGTTAGCGAGTCTCTCTTTACCCGTCCTGCCTAAGGTTTCAGGGTCATGTTGCTATACATTAACATGTAATCTTTCAGCATGTCTTGTAATCTCTTCCTCAACAATGTACATGTTATTTAGTGTAAATTATTCAGTATGTTAATGTTTACGTGTGCAAGCTGTCACCATCTGTATGTGTGTTGGTACGCTCAGCGGGACCGGAGGATGAGTACACAGACTACGTAGCGACCCGCTGGTACCGGGCTCCCGAGCTGCTGGTCGGGGACACTCAGTACGGGCCTCCTGTCGACGTGTGGGCTGTGGGCTGCGTCTTTGCCGAGCTGCTCAACGGGAACCCGCTTTGGCCCGGGAAGTCTGACGTTGACCAGCTCTACCTCATCAGGAAAACTCTGGGTAGAGTGAAGAGCAGCTTAGGACACTGATGACACTGCATGTGTCTTCTGTCAGACAGTCTGGCAGTTTGTTTTCACTGGAGAAACTCCACCAGATCGCTCAATATGAGAAATGTCTCTGCTTTTTTGGTTGCTTGGCATTTTTCACAGCAGTATTATGTTATTACAACCACTGCAAGCAAATTACTGTTTTGTGTGGACTGAAGCAGACAGGTTCAGGTGCGCACACACCCTGAAACAACAAGAAGCGTTAGCAAACGTGCCTGCTGTCCTTCTGCTGCAGCAGCTTTCTGCAGTTTTGTGTGACATGAACTGTTCAGCATTTTCTTAAAGTTTCTTCAGACCTTACATTTACCACAGTTTCCACCATTTTTAATAATCAAATTTCTGACCTTAGGTGACCTGATCCCCCATCACCAGCAGGTCTTCCACTCCAATGTTTTCTTCAGTGGAGTTAGCATTCCTGAGCCTGACACAGTGGTATGGAAACTATTAAAACTGAAGCCATGTCTGTGATGACAGTAAACTGAGTTAAATTCCTTTCTTTTTTTCCCTGTGCCACAGGAACCTTTGGAAAAGCGCTTCCCTGGCGCGTCTCCTCATGCCCTTCAGGTTATGAAGGTATATTTATGGTTACCAAAGTCTGATACACCAACATGATTGATGTTACTGGGAAATTAATCACAGACTCACAATATTTAACAAAATCAGTGTCCAATGTGAAATATATTTATCAAGGGGAAAAAAGCCTTTGCTCCATGCTAAGTCTCTGTGCTAACAGTCATGCCTGGTGATGGACCCTTCGCTGCGCCTGTCCTGTGAAGAGCTGCTGGAGCTGCCTTACTTCCAGGAGGAAGGAGGAGCCAACTGGGGCCGGGAGGGGGAACGCCCAGGAAGACGACATGACAGAGGCTCCCGCCGCAGACAGGCAGGGGTTAGTGTGACACACAGTGGTTTACCAGTGTAAGAACATGATCCAAACCCCAAACAGACCGCACACACTGCTACAGCTACAAACTGGTGAGTGTAACTCCACACAGCCTGACGGGGCATCATCGTAACTCCCTCCTTCTTTCTCTCTCCAGGCTCAGTACCTGCCTCAGTTACCAAACAGTAACATCTCACCTGCGCCAGACGTCAAGAAACAAGTGAAGCAAAAGTATCACCTGCCCAACATTTAATGAATAAATTCATCTAGTGAAATGTGTAAATGATGGAGTGATGCGATGCTTCGTGCTGCCATTTAAAGGAGCTCATTTTGAAGACACATTCTTCTTTTTCATGTTGTTTGTATATATATATATATATATATATATATATACAGAGGTGGCAAAAGTACTGACATTCTGTACTTAAGTAGAAGTACAAGTACTTATGTTAAAAAAATACTTTAGTAAAAGTTGAAGTACTGGTTCAACTTCTCTACTTAAGTAAAAGTAAAAAAGTACAGGCTCTGAAATGTACTCAAAGTAAGAAAGTAAAAGTAGTTCTTTGGAGGATGTTTCTACCTGCTATTTTTGTGTAAAACAAACCGAACCTCATTATATATTATTGTAATAATATAAAATAGTACATGAGAATACAAATGTTATTCCAATCTAAATTTTAATTCTAATGAATGCACTCAGCTTGAATCACAAACTGTTAAAGGGAATTTAAACACAGCTCTGTTCTCTGTGTCCTCCATAGTAGAGGGTGACTGTGCCTCCACCTAAACACCAACATGAGGATACTCAGGGGTTACAGTGGGATTCAGAAGGTGGAGGAACCCTAAGATCAGCTGTAGTGGCTCTGCATGGGGAGAAGAACCACAACTTTCTATTGTAGCTGCAGTAAATGATGTTGGTGTGCAGGCTGTGATCAGCTGACCTGCTGCTGCTGCTCTGAGGTTTACTGCTCTGTGTGGATGAACTGAACTCACAAAGATGTAACCCAGTATTTCACAGCTCTCTGAGCTGATCTCCATCCCCTACACTGACAGCATACAGGCTGTAGAAATGTTGGATTCAGTGAATGAATCTCAGCATCAGCAGCTTTGATTCAGACTCATCTCTGCTGCACTGATGTAACCTGTAACTCTGACCATGAACACAGCCTCTGTGCACCAACACAGAGCTTTACTGTAAATACAGTACAACAAACTAACCTCTTTATTAAACACTAAACTGCAGCATTTTCATAGAATCTTTGAATTACACAAAGTCAGCATACTTCAGTTTATTTTCCAGTCCTTACCTTTAATTCTAGCCTCTCTTCTTCCTCTCCTGTCCTCTTTCTCCATCTCTGAGTGAACCTCTCTCTCTTTGCTCTCCCTGAAATACAGCAGCTCTTCTTTTAGCTAGCAGACACACTGTGTGACAAACTGCACACACTTTGTGTGTTTGCTGATATTTGTTGAGCATTTAGAAACGTTGCATTTACCTGCCACACGTTACTTCCTTCATGCTCGCTCCTCTTCAGTAGTGCTAGCTAAGCTGTTTATGTGCCGCAGCGCAACTTACGGACTCGGTCCGGCCCGCTGTGACCCCTGATTATAGCGCTATAAATGAGACATTAATTATATGGGTTTGTGTATTTAATCCCTTTGTACGAGATAAGCCCCGATGATGGAGGATACACCAGTACGATTGTCTCTTATATGTTATTATTCCTCCATTTAGGCTCAGATCGCTTTATGTTTGAAGGCGCACTGACCGGAAATGCAAACTTCTCTCTGACGTTAAAAAGTAACGAGTCTGTTTGAAATGTAAGAAGTAGAAAGTACAGATACTTGTGTAAAAATGTAGGGAGTAAAAGTAAAAAGTAGTCAGAAAAATAAATACTTAAGTAAAGTACAGATACCTGAAAAATCTACTTAAGTACAGTAATGAAGTATTTGTACTTCGTTACTTCCCACCTCTGTATATATATATTACCATATATAAGATGAATAAATGCACAGATTTGGTAAACATTGTTAATGTTATGAACTAAGAAACCAATATTTAATATTTTACATTAGCCTGACACATGGCTTGACTGATCACCTGACCTCAAACTTACAGATTGAACTGCTGGTGAGAATCACCCACTAAGCCCCTGACAGTGGGTGCTGTGGACTAACAGGCTTACTGTACCCAGCAGCACCACAAGCTTCAAGTTTTTCTGGAGTTTAAAGCTCTTCACACACGATTATTATTCTCATTCATCAATGAATTGATTTAATATGCAGTTCTTGTCATGTTGTATGACAAGAACATATCACACCAAACAAGACTGTAAACAAGCTGACCTAGAATTTACACAGAGAAGTGTAACAGCCAGTATGTATACATTTGAAAATTTGTATTAAAAATAAGCTTTTTAAAATTCTCAAATGTAAATGTCTTATATGGAACCAGTCAGAGGGACAAACTCAGGAAATGTTAGATCACTGATCTGCTGTGTGAAATGATCCAGTCTTTAAAGGTTGGAAGCTTGGAAGCTCTGCCTGGGCTTTAAATCAGCATTGCTACTGAGGTGTTGCAGTAATTATGCATCTGCAAAGCCGCTGCACTCAGGGCCACTGGGGCAAGAATATGTGAAATGCTGCAGAAGTGACACCAGCAAGAGGAAAATCTCTGTGCGAGTGAGATACTCTCCAACACAAGATCTTTTTCTTGAAAACAGGCCAATGAGAAAAAGAATCTGTCTCACAAGGAAAAAATATTGTTTTTTATAACTCTTGTGCTCAAAATTCTTATAAAGAATTAATACCTCAGGAAAGAGCACAAAAAAAATCTGCTACTGAAGTCGATCCAGTGAACAGCACATTTGAAGCACAGAAGGACGTGTGCTTCGTTACCTGCAGAGAAGGGCAGAAACGCAGGGTTTGTCTTTAAGCTCCCACTGTGGACCACGGAGCGGCCCACTGTTTTCCATCTTTTAGCACAGAGTGCAGCAAGGGAATAATTAGTGTATCCTGCTGAGAAAGGACATTCGGTCAGCTGGGATGTTTCGTATCTGGGAACATTCTGCATCAACGGCACTAAAATCAAAACACCTTGGGAATTATGTAACCCCTGAAAGTGCGTAGTGCAGAATACTCAAGGGGATAATATCTGCAAAACGCTGTGAAGGCGAGAGACTTCTTCTCTTCCATACAAGGGCAACGCTGCCCGACCACAGTGTCAGTTTCCTGCTGCAGTCTCTCCAGAATGAGGAAAACATCACCATTTAATTAGTGCAGAAACAACTGGATAATCAGCATCAAATCAGCACAAATATCAGAAGAGTTTGATTTGTTTAGTTTAGTCTCTGGAGTGCATTAGAATTAACATGAATTACCAATCATGATGTAATTCAGTTTGAAGTTTTATTCATCAGAGCACGTGTGCAGAATTTCATCGGTTTCTGATGCCCAACTTGTATTTTGGGGTATTTGATCGTAACACTTAATGCATATCTGATAGCTGAGCTGATGGTTTCAGTTCCTGCCAGCTAAAGATTCAGCACTGTTGACACCAAGTTGTCATAGTGGAACTCATCTGTGGGAAGGTGCTTTTCCTGAAAGGGAAAATATAACAAGACAGCCTGCAGGATTACAGTGAAAGGTTTTACACTTGTAGGGAAACATTAAAACACCAGAATAGTTTTATAAAACATCTGCCTCAGTGTAAACGTGCAGTTATCCACAATAAATGAAAGAAACCAAAGTGAGTTCATTTGCACAGGTTTAGTCTGGTTATAAACTCGAGTTCTGCCACACCTGATTGAGTCTGGTGAGGAAGCAGTCGCTGTGATCTCTGGGTGCGCTCGGGTCCAGCGTGTCCTCATGTTCTTAATAATGTTCATGTTCTCATAATAAACTCTCTCGTCTCTTCAAGTCTGGCAAACGCTTTGTGATGTGGATCTGGCAACCGCTCCATCACCCGTGGGGAGATGCTACAGAGCTGTGATGAGAATTTAAAAAGACAATGTGTGCAACATTTTAGTTACTTAAAAATTCTGTTCATTCAGAAACTGTTGAAACTATTGTGAGCAGCCCTGTTTAATCACGGTTTTACCGAAGCCAAGAGCTCACAGCATGAGCCTAACCCTAACACAGCTCCGTCTCACAATGTGTGTAACAAGAACACATTAACCCGTGTGACAACTACACAAACCTGCATCAGTGCTGAAAGCCAGGCACATCTCTGAGGCAGAGCCAATATCAAATCAGAATCATGCAGTCAAGCCATAAACACAATAAGCTGATTCTCAGCATCACTAATGAAAACTGGGTGAGACTCAGTGCTGAAGAACTTCTATCTCACATCAGTTTGTAACTGACTCATAAAACCGGTCACTTTATGCTGTAATTTCCTGCTGTTGAGTTATATATTGCAGCATTCACCTGTGACACATAGATACATTAATTACTGCTTTAATGCCCACAGAGCAGCTGGTGTGCACAGTCAGCTGTTTTTAAGGACTTGCTCTAAATACTTAAGATCTAAACTGATCACCCACCTGCTGCCAATTTCAAGGTGTCTGAAATTATCTGCAGAACATGCAGGAAGTGTTTATCATCATAACCGAAGTGCTGAACAAACACCGAACTGCAGCTCACGTTGGACTCGGTGCAGCTCAGGAAGAAGGTCGGCTTAAAGGGTTCGGCTAAAAAGAGAGAAATTCCTCAATATGACCCATAAAACATAAAGCAGTCAGTATTCTAGCATCCATTACTCTGACAATTTCTTATTATTATTATCAAACAGAACTTACAATTTACTGATATCAGCTGGGAAATTATGCAAGCACATCACGAGATATGACACTAAAATATTTTGTGTGACAAGTTTTAAGATCATGTAAAAATAAGCAACGTAAGGCAGCATACAGCTGTTTACAACCCCCCATAAATGAGCCAAACACACAAGACAACAGCAGTCGTTTTTGCACAAGCTTCACCAACGATTGATATTTTTATGCAGGCCATCAGGTGACTGCTCTCCTCCTGGATCCACTCTTCCACCCCCTCACGTCCCAGCCCAAAGTCTCTCAGAGCTGTCAGGGTGAACCTTCATAGCTGTTTGCCAGCGCTGTCCATTACTAATTACCAAACCTGTTAAAATGGCATAAATAAAGAATATTTAGAATAAATGTGGCCTTCACAAACAAAAGAAACAGTGTCGGAGCTACGTGAGAATAACACATTAAGGTTTGAGCGATTAAAAATAAAGTCATATTTTTCTGTTTTAATGAGAGCTTCTGTTTACTTAAAAGCTCAATTTTATGACCAATAAGGACCCCCTGATCATTTTAATACAGCATCTCCGTGTTTCAAAGCTGCCATAAAATAAAAGCAAGCAAGGTGATAAATGCTCTTTTGGAATTATGAAATGTGTGATTCATTTAGACAAAAAGAGCTGATTGATTGATTTTTAATTACTTGGAGACTTTTTGGACACAGTGGTCTTGTTAATTCTTGTTTTCTCTCAATTTCTGAGAATCACCTTGTTGTCAAGTGAGTCGTCACTGGATGAGTCATGACAGCGAGTGAAGTTTGAAGCGTTTAAGACTGCAGAAAGCACAGCAAGTACCCTCTCTGCAGCTGAAATGCATCATAAAAAGAGACTACAGCTGTTTGTGCTGCTTGCCAGGCGTGGCCAACCTTTTGCCTCTATTTGCTGTTGAGCAACAAGGACAAAATTAATTCCGTCCCAATGAAAACACTCTCAGCCCTCTGGCGGTATTTGCATCTGTGCCAATCAGCATTTCATAGCTGATTGGCGTGAGGCCATTAACCCCGCCCCCCCCCCGCCCCACCCAAATCAACTCTGCACAGAGTGACATAGATGCAGAAAAACAGCCCCACGCTGCAGGGAAATGTCTCAGTGTCAGAAACATTTAGAAAGTAAGGCTTTGTTTAGCCTCAACTCTGACACATTATCTGCTTTATTATGAAAAGGTTTGACAAAAACAAATGAAAGACTCTGTGGTTTGTGGACTTACAGTTTTTGTTGTTTAATAAAGCAATGTATAAAAAATTAATACAGCACAAACAAAACTGATTAAACTACAGCATTCAACAGTTGGCACATGACAGCAGAGCTCCAGAGGCAGTGATCCCAAAGCTTCTCCTTACATTTGATGCTTTGTGAGCTCTTTGTCAGTCCGTGTGCTTCCAGTCATGTCAGCAAAGATGATTTTGTTGTATTAAATATTCATAAAAATAAGATTTAAATGACACAAGAACAAGAAATGATTAAAAACACCAGTAAAACTGTGAGAGGAAGGAAGGAGTCCAGACTGAGCACAGTCTGCAGCTCGTACCTCAAACCAGCAGGTTTAGTGTTAGGGAATATCTAAGGTTAACTACTGAATGGATCATGAACCATACCTTTAAATGAGAGGAAGTGAGGCCTGCTGATCAAACATACAGTACTCTAACAGAAAGCCTTTAACTGCAGACATGCTGCTGCAGCAGCACGACGATGCAAAATTTCTTCATGGTCAAAACCAGACATGAAGGTTCAAATAGTAAAATAAAGCAGTGTTTGGTTAACTGTGTCTAAAGTGCATTCAGGTACGACCAGCAAAGCTCCACATTAATGACCTTTGAGTCCATTACCTTTGGAAGAAGACAAACATCCTTTCACTCATTTTTTCCCCCTCAATTTCTGCTCACTGTCGAGCTCCTGTCACAGGTATTTGTAAGATTTGTGTCATTTAGAGTATTACTGCAGGATGCTCAGGTACAGGCTGTGAGTACCACGAACACACAGCAAGCTGCAAATCATTTTAACAGCGTGCTGCGATCAGTTTCAAATTGTTATTATTGAGTTCAGTTCTGCCATGTTTTAAAAGCTTTGAGCACTTACAGCATAGATCTGAGCCTTGTGTAACATGTCATAATGTTACCTACAGTGTGTGTTTACTTGGCTGTCTGGCTCAGAGGTTGCTCTGTGGAAACCTTTTTAAAGCCCTTCAATCATTAACGTTGATGTTATAACCATTAAATGTAAAGCATTTTTTTTACTTGAATACACTGATTCACTCTTTTACATTTAACTATTTATTCCAACTAAATCTCCTTTTTGGCACCTATTAGGTTTTAGTGCTTCAGCAGGTTCTGTGGTGTTTCCTTTAAATCCTCAGAAACAGGAGTAAAGAGTCCGGGCACAGACACGAGCTACACAATCCAGCAACCTTTTCACTCTCTCTGCATTAGTTTCATGCTTTTTGTTGTTGTGTTTGTTGTTTTGCTACAAAAACAAAATAAGTCATTAGCTTCAGGATTTTGCTAAACACACTGCAGACTCCCAAAGAGCCTGAATGTGTTATATTCCAGTATGTGATCATATGGGCCTGATTTTTTCATGTTTTACTTCACATAAAAATACCATATTTCACCATATTTTAAATGCAAAAAAAGGCACAAACTGCTGCTGCTGCAAAAAATTCACCACAATGCATGAATTAAAGCTTCCTGGAAAATCCTGCAGACCTCCCACTTAATGTTTCCCCACCGGGGATCAAATGAAACATAAATATACGATTGTGTTCATTTTGCAGGGGTTAATATTAAAAGCAAACAAAGAAACAAATATACAATATTACTCAAAATAATATTTAAATGATTTATGACAACACATTTAATATTTACAACAGATGTTCTGCACACAGGTGTGTGTTTAAAAACTACCATTGCTCTTTCAAGAGGTTTTTCAGAATTATGCCTTTATTTAAAAAAAATTCAAAGAGTTACATATTTGTTCTTCAGGAAAACAACTTGAAAAATTAACACAACAGAAACAAAAACTGTTTATATAAAATAGAGCTAACAAAGACAAAAAGGCAGCCTTACAGGCAGCTCACAATCAGGATTTAAGGTCTTCCATTCTGCACCAGCAATCATTAATTGTACATTGAATCAACCACATTAACGCAACACAGCGTGTTGTAGAGATCCTCGTTAGTCACAGCGATTCAAAGTGACGTCAGACTGGATGAAGCGTGTCCTCTTAGCGTGCCGTGGCGATGATCTGGTAACTTCGAGGCAAATTGGCAAAGCTGCTGAACTCTGGAATCAGGTTTATGCTGTCAGGACCTTCAGCACAGGAAAAGGTGAATTTCTGCAGCAGCGAGACCAAAATGATAAAAAGCTCCATACGAGCCAGAGCCTCACCAACACAGGCCCTCTTCCCTGTAAAGAGACAGTCACTCAGCACGCTATGATAAAACACAATTACTTATTAACACAATGCATGACACAAAATCGTGTCAATGCGCACGATAACTGGTGATTTATGAACTGTGTCAGGACTGCGTTTACCTGCAGCGAATGGCATGAATGCAGGATTTTTCTTAAAGTTGCCGTTATGGTCCAGGAAGTGCTGGGGATTGAAGGAATTGGGGGTGGCCCATTGCTTTTCCTCTTTCAGCACAGAGTGCAAAAAGGGAAGGATCACAGTGTCCTGCTCAGAACAAATCTCCTGTTAGTCTAATATTGTGCAATCCATTCAATATTTCCTGATTTAACCCTCAGTAGTCTTTCTGACACGTATGATATCTTAGAAGTGGGGATACCTTTGGGATCGTATAACCCCTGAAGGATATGTCACTCAGTGCGTAGTGAGGGAGGCTGAAGGGGACAATGTCAAGAAAACGCTGCACCTCATGGATGACAGCATCTGAAAAGGGGAGGGACTTCCTGTCCTCCATGCTGGGATATCGGCCTTTTCCGATCACAGTGTCGATCTCTTGCTGCATTTTCTCTGGAGAAGGGAGAGCCAAAAACTATCATTACCACTCTGATCTGTTTTCTGCTAAGCTGCAGGTCCACCATCAGCCTTATTCCTATTCATAATGTATTTATGGCTTTTAAAGCAAGATGATTATCCCTTGTGTGTGTGTGTGTGTGTGTGTGTGTGTGTGTGTGTGTGTGTGTGTGTGTGTACCTACCCTGTATGCTGGGGTATTAGATCAGCACGTTGAGAGCATATCTCAGGGTGGAGCTGGTGGTCTCTGTTCCAGCGAAAAACAGGTTTATTACTGTAGAGACCAAGTTTTCATAGCTGAACTCACTTGCAGGAAGGTCCTTTTCCTAAGAGGACAAAGTGGGAATGTTACTGTAAGAATTACAACAGAGCCTAAATGTAAAATACTGAATACATTTTCAGGTATCAGTTTATTTATCCAAATATAGTTTGGGTAAATAAACTCTTTTATTCTGGGAGTAACATATATTTATGTTTAAATGTTTAAAGCAGCTGATCCTCAAACACTTCCCAACCTGATTCATTCTGATGAGGAAGCAGTCGATGTAGTCTCGGGGGGAGCTGGGGTCCAATGTCTCTTTGTGCTCCTGGATTTTGGTCTTGATAAACTCTCTGGCCTCATTTATCTGGGCGAAAACGGTGTGGTGGTAGCCGGGAAGACGCTCCACGAGCCAGGGAAAGATGTTGTACATCTGCAGGAGGGAAGCACACAACACACTTTGGCTTTGTCTGTTTGGAGGTAATAATGCAGAACTATGCAATCAGTATGTTTGTGTTGTCTTTTCCTATATGTTAAATTTGTTAAATGCTCTCTTAATATATAAACACAACATATGAAAACCCATTTATATTCAGCCTCTGACTTTCTGACTATCCACGGACCTGGCCAGCAGGACTGCTGTTGAAGCGTACAGTATCAGATATGATGCCCAGGAGGCGCAGGAACTGCTTGTCTTCATAACTGAAGTGTTCCCCAAACACCAGGCAGCAGACCACATTTGACACGGAGCTGCTCAACAAAAACGTGGGGTCGAAGGGCGTACCTGCAGGAAAGACAAAGACAGTTGGACATACATGACAAAGCTGCAAATTAAAAAGACCATTTTATCAAATGTACAAACATTTTGGACAATGACGTTCAAACTTTGCTCGAGTTTGAACATTTTCAGTTTCAAAGCTGTCTCATTATTTCTATATTAAATCTTTATTCAAACAGACCCAACAGATCATTTCGATCATAGTTTCTTTAAGAAGAAAGACTTCAGAACAAGAAAAAGGTTCTAACTGATCGTGACGTGAAGATTCAGCAGGAAGTCATCCATCTGCGTTCCTGGACTTTTGGGCTGCTATTCTTTTCTCTCTGTCATCATCAGTCCGGTTCAGTGATTTTATTTCCCACTGTCTGCGAGGCAATCAGTCTCTGCTCCTCAGTCCTTTCCTGTCTTCCTGCCTTTCAGAGCCCCCCCCCCCAGCCACGTCCTCCCCATCTCCATTTCATCCTGGTTGCTCATCCAAGTGTCCGCCTGCTTCATCATTACCGCCAGCATCTACAGTCACAGGTCTTATGCTACTTCTTGCCATTGTTGAATTTCCATATAATACCTCATTATATTTCAGTGCTGACCATCAAGCCAAATTCATGAGTATTTGTAAGACACAGAGTGTGTGTGTGTGTGTGTGTGTGTGTGTGTGTGTGTGTGTGTGTGTGTGTGTGTCATTTAAAGCACTAATAGCAGGATGGTCAGGCAGAGGTGGAGAATACCATGCACCAGCATGTCCTAATAGCACGTCCTATGTACCCCACGGTGAAGGGCTAAAACAAAGAGTCAGACAAACACACACCTACAGCCAGCTCAGAATGAACAAAGCATGAGTGTTAGTTTATAAATCATTAAACTAAAGTATTGCTTGACATGGATAAATTGAGCCTTTCCAGGTGCAACCATCGTGTCCCAGTGAATCAAGGTTGTGAACGAAGCTTTAGCACGTTTGCACACACAGCTTGAGAGACTCAAGCAGCGACTGAGGGCCCTACAAAGCAACATGAGATATTGTGCAGTAGTACTTTATTACATTCAATTCAATTCAATTCAATTTTATTTATATAGCGCCAAATCACAACAAACTGTCGCCTCAAGGCGCTTTGTATTGTGGGTAAAGACCCTACAATAATACAGAGAAAACCCAACAGTCAAAACGACCCCCTATGAGCAAGCACTTGGCGACAGTGGAAAGGAAAAACTCCCTTTTAACAGGAAGAAACCTCCAGCAGAACCAGGCTCAGGGAGGGGCAGTCATCTGCCGCGACCGGTTGGGCTGAGGGAAGAGAACTGTGGAAGAGAGCCAGAGATTAATATCAATTAATGATTAAATGCAGAGTGGAGTATAAACAAAGTAAATAAGGTGAATGAGAAACAGTGCATTATGTGAACCCCCCCAGCAGACTAGGCCTATAGCAGCATAACTAAGGGATGGTTCAGGGTCACCTGATCCAGCCCTAACTATAAGCTTTATCATAAAGGAAAGTTTTAAGCCTAATCTTAAAAATAGAGAGGGTGTCTGTCTCCCGAATCCAAGCTGGAAGCTGGTTCCACAGAAGAGGGGCCTGAAAGCTGAAAGCTCTGCCTCCCATTCTACTCTTAAGTATCCTAGGAACCACAAGTAAGCCAGCAGTCTGAGAGCGAAGTGCTCTGTTGGGGTGATATGGTACTATGAGGTCTTTGAGATAAGATGGTGCCTGATTATTCAAGACCTTGTATGTGAGGAGAAGAATTTTAAATTCTATTCTAGATTTAACAGGGAGCCAATGAAGAGAAGCCAATATGGGAGAAATATGCTCTCTCTTTCTAGTCCCTGTCAGTACTCTAGCTGCAGCATTTTGGATCAGCTGAAGGCTTTTCAGAAAGCTTTTAGGACAGCCTGATAATAATGAATTACAATAATCCAGCCTAGAAGTAATAAATGCATGAATGAGCTTTTCAGCATCACTCTGAGAAAGGATGTTTCTAATTTTAGAAATATTGCGCAAATGCAAAAAAGCGGTCCTACATATTTGTTTAATATGTGCATTGAAGGACATATCCTGGTCAAAAATGACTCCAAGATTTCTCACAGTGTTACTGGAGGCCAAAGTAATGCCATCCAGAGTAAGTATCTGGTTAGACACCGTGTTTCTAAGATTTGTGGGGCCGAGAACAAGAATTTCAGTTTTATCTGAATTTAGAAGCAGGAAATTAGAGGTCATCCAGGCCTTAATATCTTTAAGACATT
This sequence comes from Archocentrus centrarchus, assembly GCF_007364275.1. Taxonomy (NCBI): domain Eukaryota; kingdom Metazoa; phylum Chordata; class Actinopteri; order Cichliformes; family Cichlidae; genus Archocentrus; species Archocentrus centrarchus. Next base: position 11,317,359 of record NC_044358.1, on the reverse strand, counting down.
CCTGCAGTTTAACTAATTGATGTGTGTCATCTGGCTTCATTGATAGGTAAAGCTGAGTATCATCTGCATAACAATGAAAATTGATGCAGTGCTTTCTAATAATACTGCCTAAGGGAAGCATGTATAATGTAAATAAAATTGGTCCTAGCACAGAACCCTGTGGAACTCCATAATTAACCTTACTGTCTGAAGAAGACTCCCCATTTACATGAACAAATTGGAGTCTATGAGATAAATATGATTCAAACCACTGCAGTGCAGTACCTTTAATACCTATAGCAAGCTCTAATCTCTGTAATAAAATGTTATGGTCAACAGTATCAAAAGCTGCACTGAGGTCCAACAGGACAAGAACAGAGATGAGTCCACTGTCAGAGGCTCTAAGAAGATCATTTGTAACCTTCACTAATGCTGTTTCTGTACTGTGATGAATTCTGAAACCTGACTGAAACTCTTCAAATAAACCGTTCCTCTGCAGATGATCAGTTAGCTGTTTTACAACTACTCTTTCAAGAATCTTTGAGAGAAAAGGAAGGTTGGAGATTGGCCTATAATTAGCTAAGACAGCTGGGTCAAGTGATGGCTTTTTAAGCAGAGGTTTAATTACAGCCACCTTGAAGGTCTGTGGTACATAGCCAACTAATAAAGACTGATTGATCATTTTTAAGATTGAAGCATCAATAATTGGAAAGACTTCTTTGAACAGTCTAGTAGGAATGGGATCTAACAAACATGTTGCTGGTTTGGAGGAAGTAACTATTGAAGTTAACTCTGAAAGATCAACTGGAGCAAAAGAGTCTAAACAAATACCAGCAGTGCTGAAAGCAGCCGAACATGAAGAATAATCTTTGAGATGGTTATGAATAATTTTTTCTCGAATGTCTAAAATTTTATTTGTAAAGAAATCCATGAAGTCACTACTAGTTAACGTGAAAGGAATACTCGGCTCTACAGAGCTCTGACTCTTTGTCAGCCTGGCTACAGTGCTGAAAACAAACCTGGGGTTGTTCTTATTTTCTTCAATTAATGATGAATAGTAAGATGTCCTAGCTTTACGGAGGGCTTTTTTATAGAGCAACAAACTCTTTTTCCAGGCTAAATGAGCATCTTCTAATTTAGTGAGACGCCATTCCCTCTCCAGCTTTCGGGTTATCTGCTTTAAGCTGTGCGTTTGTGAATTATACCACGGAGTCAGGCACTTCTGATTTGAAGCTTTCCTTTTCAGAGGAGCCACAGTATCCAAAGTTATACGCAGTGAGGATGTAAAACTATTGACGAGATAATCAACCTCACTGGGAGCAGAGTTTAGGTAGCTGCTCTGCACTGTGTTGGCACATGGCACTGAAGAGCATAACAATGAAGGAATTAGATCCTTAAACTTAGTTACAGCACTTTCGGAAAGACTTCTACTGTAATTAAACTTATTCCCCACTGCTGTGTAATCCATTAAAGTAAATGTAAATGTTACTAAGAAATGATCAGACAGGAGGGGGCTTTCAGGGAATACTGTTAAGTCTTCAGTTTCTATGCCATATGTTAGGACAAGATCCAGAGTATGATTAAAGTGGTGGGTGGGCTCCTTTACATTTTGAGAGAAGCCAATTGAATCTAACAATAGATTAAATGCAGTGTTGAGGCTGTCATTCTCAGCATCTACATGGATGTTGAAATCACCCACTATAATTATTTTATCTGAACTGAGCACTAAATCAGATAAAAAGTCTGAGAAATCAGACAGAAACTCTGAGTAAGGACCAGGTGGACGATAGATAATAACAAATAAAACATGTTTTTGATTTTCCCAATTAGGATGGACAAGACTAAGAGTCAGGCTTTCAAAAGAATGAAAACTTTGTCTGGGTCTCTGATTAATTAATAAGCTGGAATTGAAGATTGCAGCTAATCCTCCTCCTCGACCTGTACTTCGAGCATTCTGACAGTTACTGTGACTCGGGGGTGTTGATTCATTTAAACTAACATATTCATCCTGCTGTAACCAGGTTTCTGTAAGGCAGAATAAATCAATACGTTGATCAATTATTAAATCATTTACTAATAGGGACTTGGAAGAGAGAGACCTAATGTTTAACAATCCACATTTAATTGTTTTATTCTTTGGTGCAGTTGATGAAGCTGTATTATTTATTGTTTTTGAATTTTTATGCTTAAATAGTTTTTTGCTGATTTTAGCTTTGGTTTTTGGTGGTCTGGGAGCAGGCACCGACTCTATGGGGATGGGGTTTTGGGGGGATGGCAGGAGGAGAGAAGCTGCAGAGAGGCGTGTAAGACTGCAACTCTGCTTCCTGGTCTCAACCCTGGGTAGTCAGTTTTTAGGAGGGTTAATAAATTTGGCCAGATTTCTAGAAATGAGAGCTGCTCCATCCAAAGTGGGATGGATGCCGTCTCTCCTAACAAGACCAGGTTTTCCCCAGAAACTTTGCCAATTATCTATGAAGCCCACGTCGTTTTTTGGACACCACTCAGACAGCCAGCGATTCAAGGAGAACATGCGGCTAAACATGTCGCTCCTGGTCTGATTGGGGAGGGGCCCAGAGAAAACTACAGAGTCCGACATCGTTCTTGCAAAGTTACACACCGAGTCAATATTAATTTTAGTGACCTCCGATTGGCGTAACCGGGTGTCATTACTGCCGACGTGAATAACGATCTTACCAAATCTACGATTAGCCTTAGCCAGCAGTTTCAAATTTCCATGAATGTCGCCTGCTCTGGCCCCTGGAAGACATTTGACTATGGTCGCCGGTGTCTCTAGCTTCACGTTTCTCAAAACAGAGTCACCAATAACCAGAGTTTGTTCCTCGGCGGGTGTGTCGCCGAGTGGAGAAAAACGGTTAGAGACGTGAATAGGTTGGTGGTGTACCCGGGGCTTCTGCTTAGGACTACGCTTCCTCCTCACCGTCACCCAGCTGGCCTGTTTTCCCTGCTGCTCGGGATCTGCTGGGGGGGAGCTAACGGCGGCTAAGCTACCATGGTCCGCACCCGCTACAGGGGCCTGGCTAGATGTAGGATTTTCCAGGGTGCGGAGCCGAGTCTCCAGTTCAGAAAGCCTGGCCCCCAGAGCTACAAACAGACTACATTTATTACAAGTACCGTTACTGCTAAAGGAGGCCGAGGAGTAACTAAGCATGTGACACCCAGAGCAGGAAAGTGCAGGAGAGACAGGAGAAGAAGCCATGCTGGTAGTGAGTCGGCTAAGGGCTAAGCTACTAGCTAAGCTAAGCTAGCGAATTTCTAAAAACAAATAAAGTGAGTAATGTGAATACAGGTGATTCAGCAAAGAGTATGCTATTTAAAGTAGGTGAAGATTACACTAAAATATGTTATTATCCAGATAAATCTAGTTATACAGATATAACAGCTAACAGACAGCAAAACACTGTGCTCCGAAACAGGAACAGGAAGTGATACAATACCGCAGTGAGAGCCTGTGTGAAATACCCTGTGTGAAATCCACCCTGTGTGAAATACACGCCCACACAACAGCTGCAAACACACCTTTGAATGTATGGATCTGAGCCCTCATGTTTCCGCTCACTTCTTGGATCCATTCTTCCATCCCCTTGCGTCCCATCCCAAAGTCTCTGAGGGTTGTCAGCGTGAAACGTCGCAGCTGACGCCAACGCTCCCCATTACTGATGCCTAAACCTGACAAATAGAATAGAATAGAATCGAATGCCTTTATTGTCATTATACAGGATGTACAATGAGATTGGAGGCCCACTCCTGTTCAGTGTCATGCAAAATACAGCCAAACTTTCTAAAATATAAAATAGAACTTCTAAAAATATACAGAAAATAAAATGTATAAAAATATATAGATTCTAAAAAATAAAATAAGTATATACATATAATAATGAAGATAGTGAGTGTTGCACTAAATGGTAAATAGACTAGTTCTTATATAGCGCTTTTCTACTCAGTATGAGCACTCAAAGCGCTTATACAACCTGTTTACATTCACCCATGCACTCCCATTCATACAAGCACTTCCATTTTTACGAAGCTAAGTGCTTTTAATTAACTAACATTCACACGCATACATACTCCGACAGAACGGTCGGAGAGTAACGTGGGGTTAAGTATCTTGCCCAAGGATACATTGGCATGTAGCCTAGAGTAGCCAGGATTCGAACCGCTGACCTTCCGATCAGTAGGTGACCTGCTCTACCTACTGAGCTACAGCCACCCCGAGCCACTAGTGAATGAATACTGGATATTACACAATATAGGAGTGATAGACATTGTTCAGTATGAATAATATAATATTGCACAGTTACAGTGGGTGAGTGTGTGAGTTCAGGGTGGTGATTGCTCTGGTGAAGAAACTGTTCCTGAGTCTGTTTGTTCTGGCTTTGATGCTCCTGTAGCTCCTGCCAGAGGGCAGCAGGTCAAACAGGTTAATGACCTGTTGGGCACGGGGATGACTGTGGCTGTTCTTGGGGGGGGGGGGGGGTGCTCCACTGCTTGGGCCAGGGAGAGGGTGAAAATCCTGGTGAGAATCAGGGTGAGCTGGTGGGCACACGCTCTGATCACCTTGCCAGGAACTCCGTCTGGTCCAGCAGCCGTCCTGGGGTTCACTGCCAAGAGCACGCGCCGTACCTGGACAGTGAGTGGGGTGCAGCCTAGTGGGTCGCAACATTTATGATAAATTTGTGGTCACTTAAAGTTTGTCCCAAGTTTTTGTCATTTTTATAAAAAAAAAAAAAAAAAAGCAATAAAATCATGAAACTCCATGATTAGTTACATTCCTGAGAGTTTTTGGGGGTTTTTTCCTCTTTAGGTAAAAACGTCCCCAGGGTTCACAAAGAGAGTCCCTGCAGCAAGAACAGTTCTGCACTTTAAAGCTGCTGCTGTCGGGTCACAACATGGTGACAATTTTAACAAACGTGTAAAAAACACACATATTTTTATCAACGTCACATACTGCAGCTTTAAGTGACATTAAGTTCTCATCTTATTCAGCTCGTTAGTGCACACACAAACAGATCAGGTGCTACTGTCCTGTGGTAGATCATACAGTGTATCATTTAATAGGTTAATTGTGCAATAACTTGTGCACAAGTTCAGTTTCATTGCACTTTGTTATATATTTGCATGTAATGTAGCCTTATTTAACAGCACTTTATATGCAACAATATTTCGCAATAAAGTCTTCATTGCTTTTAAAAAAGTATTTAATTTTATGTATGGCTAATTGCTTTCTCGATCACCCCTTTACAAAAAATAAAAAATAACATGTGAGTCAGGGCCACGTTGGTCATGGTCCTGAGAAGCCGTGGCGGGGGTTCCTTATTTTCACCTGTGACGGGTGGCAGCCCTCGGGAAAACCCGGATGTTTTTACTGACAGTCACATGCAGCCTGGTGGCTGCACGCTAGCGCGGGGGGTCTGCGGGTTAAGCCAGGTCTCTGTGATGATCATTACACAACAGTCACTAACATAGCGAATTCCAGCCAGCTGAAACTCTAGGTTGTCCGTTTTATGTACCATGGATCAGGCGTTGGACAGATACAGGCTCGGCAGGGCGGGCCTGTGTGGTTGGCGTTAGCTTCAGCGTAAGGCCGGACATGCAGCCCCGATATGTCTGTGTAGATTCTCAGTTATCCAGGTCATAATAGTCTCTGGAGCTTGAAAAAGGCGACTGGACTTCTTTTTGTTTCTTGAAGACGTTTCACCTCTCATCCGAAAGGCTTCTTCAGTTCTCAACCAAAAGGTGGAGAGACCCAGGTATTTAAACCCCTGTGGGCGTAGTCCCCTGGAGGTGGTTATGACCCTCTATTGATCATGTGTGTGAACACATGTGCCCAGGTGTGAAGGGGGCGTGGGTCATATTTAATCAGTGGTTTCAGTTGAAACCAATTTAGGACTCCGCTCCATTGTTTCCTGTGGCCTATTGAGGTCACTGGAACAAAGGTGTGAATGGGGGTTGAGACGTCTGGGAAGGGAGCTCAGGACAGCACTGTAAGCGGGGTAAAGTTGGTGACGTAATCCACCTCCTCTGTTCAATGATGGTTGTTCACAGTGGACATAGATGGCTTCTTTCACTCCTCTTTCAAACCATCTGTTTTCCCTGTCCAAAATGTGAACATTGGCATCCTCAAAAGAGTGCCCTTTTTCCTTCAGATGCAGATGTACTGCTGAATCTTGTCCTGTCGAGGTGGCTCTTCTATGTTGTGCCATTCGTTTGTGAAGAGGCTGTTTGGCCCCGATACTGCTTCCTCTCCCTCCGCCGCGGGCGGCGCCTTCCAGACCCGATAACAATCCACGGAGCACCCGGCGGTCTCGCTATGTCGTCTGGGATGTTACGATTGCATTGAAAATCGCTCGATGCTGATATCTTGTGCCAGTAGTCAATGTCCACAAGATCCTGGCGTGTGTAGCAGTTGTTCGCGGAGACAAACGCACAAAAACTGACAAATAGGAAACACAAAAAAAGAGCACCGAACGGAAGTGCGTCTGTGCCACAAATAAAACGTCAAAACTTTAACACAAACTAGCGTTAGAAAAGGGTTTGTTTTCGTGCGGTCATGCCAAAGAAGTCATAAAATCTCTTATGTGCTGGAAAGTTGACAGATCTGAAGTGTCTTGTGTTACCGTAGCCCTGGGTAGCTTTGAACAGAAACGGCACGGGCATCCTGCCGGTGAAGTCATCAGCCTGATCCACCAGGGCCTGCTTCACAGCATCGAATCCCACCAGCACTACTGTCCGCTGCCAGCCCAGGTGCAGGGTCATTACAGGACCATAGGTTTCACTGAACTGAAACAGACACCATTTGTTAAATAGTCAGCTGCAGTTACAATTCAAATGCAACAGCTGAGCTCTTAAGTTACAGAACTTGCTGCTAAAAATGTGAAAAAATTTTTTTTTAAAAAGCTAAACAAATTTGTTTCCAAACTCGCCTTAAGGATGCTTTTAAAAGGTACATTTTTGTCTATTTGTGGCAGGTTTCCTAGCAGAGGAAATGGAGTGGGACCTGGAGGCAGGCGATGCTTCCTTCCTTTGACCCTAAACAGCCAGAGCAGAGCTAAGATCAGCCCTGCTAAGATCACTGTTGCACAAAAATCCATAATGCTGTATGAGCTTCGCATTCTTGTCCGCTTTTATACTTTGGTTATCTCTGTGACTGGCTCCTGTCCTTAGTTAATAGTTAACAGGGAGTTGGGAGGAGCACTGCAGTGGGACACACATAACCAGTGTGCTGTTGTGATCCTGCTGAGCATTGCCAAAAAAACTGTTGCGACATCAAGATCAAAAATGTAAACCAGCAGCTCGTAGCTCTCGCGCAAGCTTTAACTGGTTTTTACAAATTCAGTAAAGCGGCTGAGTTCATGTCATTAACTTCTGGAAGCTCAGCTTGCTGAAATGTATTTACTGTACTGCATGGATTCCTGTGACAGAACAATAGAAACTGCTGCACCCTGAACATAAAAAGCAAATTACTATTAATGTGTTGTTGGTGTTTCATGTTTATTCAAATGATAATTTTTGATAATGTTTATGCAACATCATCAAACCAGTTTGACAAGCTCAGCATGAATCTGTCGTCCATAAAGTAGGCATGGCGAATTCAGAAATTTCCTAGATTTTAAAAAAAGGACAAAAGTGGAATAAAGTGTTCTTAAGCTTCTTAAATACAGTCAGCAATCATACAGACATGCTTGCAGATGCAGAGAGTGGGTGAGGGAGGCTGAGAGGAAGAGACTGCTGCACAGTCTGCTGCACTGCACCACAATGATGCCAAGCTTCTTTAAGTTAATCATTTATTCTGACCTTTTAGCAGTTTTTCTCCCTTATTTAGTTCAACCTTTGCTCTAAATTAAAATAACTTAAAACACTGGGAATCAGTGACGGCTGTGTCATTGGCATTCTGAATAGATGCCCACGCTGATGACAACACTTTCCTTTGATGCTCCTAATTAGCTCATGTTGTTAAAGTGTCAAACTGTCCTGACCATCTCTGAGAGTGCTCGCAATGCTGTCCTACTGAAATTAGACACAGGAGACAATATCATTGTAGTTTGTACTGTCACACATTCAGCCAATAGAAATACGTTCTAAAGTTGGTAAGTAGAAAATATTTAAGCATCTTTCCAGCTGTTCAGTCTCTTCTACATCAGTGTACAGATATTATACAGATAAATGTGGGCAATAATGTCAATTAGACAAACAAAATATAATCCAAACCCTGTGAACAAGGACAACAATCTTCCATGATCACAGACTAAAAGACATCGCTCATTTGGCAGTCTCTACTGCTCTCTGCTGGATTCAAGAATTAACCCACCAACTGCTCTGACTCCTGTTTTCACACTTACATGCTATCTGAAATAGCACAAGTATATAAATATATGATATAAAACAGGATCTGTTTCTAACACAAATACACTCTTATATCATTGCACTGAAAACATTAACACTGTAACTGCTTGGCTGTAATACCAAGGTAGCACGCATGGTATGCTACTCACTGCTTAATTAACCAGGGCAATAAAACAATGCCTAAACCAGTAACATCTGTGAGGACAGTCTGCAGGACCTCTGCAGTTACTGCCTGGGCTCGGAAAGTTGTCTCTGGGGCTTGCTACAAGGCGTGAACCTCCCTCCCAGCAGCTACCAAAGTGGAGGAAACTTGATGGGCTGAAACAGAATCTCCCCAGGAGGAAGATGTGCCTGCAGGTCAGGCTACAGGGCATTCAAAACTTCCTTTAGGTTTCTCTCCCCACATCTGAAGTTAATACCTTGATAAGAAAGCAACTGAACTGGGTTTCCTCTGTGACTCATCAGCATGCCATAAGAAAGGACACTGTGGTCCACCGTGGCAGAGGTCCAGTGGAACTGCTCCAATAGTGATGCATTTAACTGTGAGTACTGATTGCTTCTCATTTCTACGACACACTTTAAAAGTAAAAGGACCAAAACAGTCTACACCTGTGGAATAAAATGGAGGCTGGTGAAGACAGTCTCATAAGTGTCGTAGGTGGAGCATAGAACACGTGGAGGCAAATGGTAACTGAAAGCAAGCCGTTTATTAACATACCAGCGACAGCAGTAATAGAGTAGACTGGGAAACACCAGGGTGAGGAAACACGAACGCAGACAATCTGATAAAGGACAAGTGAAGACTGAGACAATAAAGGAAACAGCTGTGGAGACACCTTTGGTTACCCAGGGTGGAATTAGTCCTCTAACTTAGGACTAACTCACACGGAAGCTTGTCTCTACATTATCCTAGTCCTGTGTGCTGACTCTCTGCATGCAAACACAAATTAATTAAAAATTATGCACAAATATTTGTGGTTCTAAATATCCATTTCCTTACCCACGTATCCAGTTCAGGGTCAGTGGTGCTGGAGCGCGTCCAGCTGTCACAGGACAAAAGGCACACAAAACTTTGATGAAGTCGTCTGAAGGTGTTCTATCAAAATCCTGGTTTGGTATTAAATATAATGCCTCAAGATGCTTCATTTCACCAAAAGAAGACAAAATCTAGGAATCCAGCTGTGTTAATATTGTGCTCATTTTTTGGAGCAAAACATCACACAGTGTTAATCCTGTCTTACCAAAGACAACACCAGAAAGCATAACAACCATAATGGTTTAAATATATTTTATTGAAAGTGGAAATTGTAATAACATTGTTGAAAATGCTGGGATTGTTCGTATAATCAATAAAACCGTTAAACGCTGTCCTGCTTTATCATAAAAAATCCCAACTACCATCAACATTAGTTAATATTTAGAACACAAAACTTGGTTTTTGATTGATTTTTGCAAACTAGTCTGCATGTCCTGGACTCTGGGTTTAGAGTTTTGTATTTGTTGCAGATAGCAGATATTTTCTGTTTGGCTTCTTTATGATTACATTCTCAGGCTGTCTTAGTTTTAGATTTATTACCTTTTGCAATTAAGTTTTTGCTTGCAGTTTATATTTAATTTATTTAATTATTTTATTTCTTTGAGTATCAGTTTGTTCTGTATCTGGTCAAGTCTCCATCTTTGTGTCTCAGTAACGAGTTCCACCTGTGTTAAAAGCTTTACTGAACATACAAACAACCAAACCAAAGCAGATATTTATCAAAATTCACAGCATGACAGTAACACAGGTTGAGGAGATATAATGTACATTTATATACATGATGAAAAAAAAAAGAAGCTCAACTTGCATAAAGCAATAACAAAGTAAAAAGGGTCAGAGCAAACAGTCATAATAAATCAAAGTAATGAGAATAATATATCAGTTAATTCTGTCATGAAATAACAAGAGACAAGAAATAACAAATACTGCTATAGTGGAGCTGGTCAGGTGCCAGAACTAAAATACAAACACTAAGGAGCAGAAGACACACAGCGTGGTTCACAATGACACCACAAAGGACTAGGGAAAAGCACAAACTATATACACAGGGGATAATGAGGGAACAGGCAACAGGTGTGGAGCACAGCTGTGGGAAATCATAACAGGTGGGAACAGGAAGTAAAACTAAACAACGCTAGAGACAAGGACTGTCAAAGTAAAACAGGAAACAATGGAGTCCTGAGACAGAGATGCAGATGTGACACAACACTGGGAATAAAACTTAATACAAAACACACGAGGCACGAGACATGACACAGAGGGACAAACCTGACACTGGACCACAGAACAAAGGGAAACATGAATTCAATATAAATAACTATAACTAATAACAGGTTGGTCAGTCTGGTCTTACGCTCTCGAGTGACTGCTCTATCTACCAGTAGTTGGTGTTTTGCTCCTCCATGTGTTCCTGCCAATTCCTTTCTGAGCCCCGCTCATGTATTGAGCCATGTGCCTGCTCATCTTAGCAGCTGTGATGCCTGACAGGAGTTTCCATGTTGTACTGATGGAACTGGTCCCTTTTGGGGATCCTCTGGGATCAGGACCATCCGGCCTTCGGTCAGCCATTCTGGGGCTGTCTTCACCTTTAGCAGCTGGTTCATTTGTGCTGCCAGGCGCTCATGGAGTGCAGTTAGCTTCTTTAGCCAGTAGGTGTGAATCATGTCAGTCCTGTCATGTCTGTCCTGGATGTCTGCCACTGTGATGGTTACTGGAGTCTGTTCAGGGAGGGTGCTGTGGTCTGCTCTTAGATCCACTAGCCACTGAGCATTGGTGCTGTGTAACACACCTTTCTCCCATATGCTCTTCCATTATTGCTCCATCTCCAGCCTTGGTGGGGGTGCTATTCTCATATTGTTCCCCTCCACTGAGAGTACACCTTGGATAGCCTTTTAGTTGTCTGCTCCAATTTGAAGTCTTCAAGAATATGTAGGTTACATTTTAGGGGTCTCCATGTTCATTTTTGGGTGCAAATTAAAACCCAGTTAAAACCATAGTTACCAGCAAATCAGCGGGTTGAGCAGGTTCCGATGCAGGCTGTTTATTAGACACCTCAGCTGCACACAAATAGTTAAAAAGACACCGACGGTAGCGTAGTGAAGACTGAGACACACACAGAGTAACAGAAAAGAAGAAAGAACCTGTTGACCGTGCCCCGGTCCTCGTCACTCCCTCTGACCGAGGAGAGGAGATTAAGTATGAGTCCGAATAAAATCAAACTGTCCAAATGATCCATGGCAAAGAGCAAGCTCTGCTGCATGAAGTTCTAGTACTTAGAAATATACAAACACAAAAGCAAAAGACAAAAAAGCAAGAAGCCCTCCTGGGAGGTTGTGCCTTAGTAGTTGCTGGAAAAACGGACTACATGGACAAAGACTATCGCTACATCTTCTCTTCTCCTTCCTTTCTTCTTCTAAGCCTGGTATTTATACTCTTCGTCTTCCTTTGTCTAAGATTTTGTGCTGAGTCTGCACTTTTGGAGACATAATCCTCCGCCATATTCGGCATAAACATCACGGAGCGTACACTAGCCAAACACTGGAGAGAGTTTAGGGCCAAATTTGCCTAAGGGCTGGATGTGAGGACAGATTTACACTTTTCTGGTGTCCTCAAGATGAACCAGATGAGGGCATTCTAACAAACTGCTGAGCGAGGCATGAATTTGAATTAGGCAAGAAGTTCATCACTGGGCCACAGCAGACAGTCCAATACAGGTGGCAGCAACTCTGTGAGTGGGGTAAGAGTGCCTGCTTGGCTACAGCAGGCAGCTGCGTAAAGGTCGCAGACGCCTCGAGTCCTCCTACTACTTTTAGACACACAGTATACATTTTATTTCAGTGTAAAAAGCAGTTTAGTTGCAAATAAACAGAAGTAGGAATAATAACTTTAAATATCAGCACTGGGGTGATAAAAATATTCCAACAAATATAGTGCCTAACCCGACTGGGAAAAATTTAGATTTCAGAGGAGCGGGTTTATCCACTTATTGTAAATTCTTGGCATGTACTAAAGGTTGAATTTCAAACAAAATTCTTCACATGGTAAAATATGACAAAGGTCATTCATAAAATGTGATAGTGCCCACACACCTTTGGAAAACAGACTCTCCATATATAGTTATTTTCTATTAATAAGAACATATCTATTGTTCCATACTGGTGTATTACTTGGTGTGAAATTGTGTTTATAAAACGATTTCTAGTAGAGAAGAACCTGTTAATGTTTGATAGGTAACCTATTACCTATTACCTATCAGTCACAGCATAATAAAAAGTCTATCCTCCAAAGGTTTCAAATATTAAATCAGGAATGATGAACCAAAATGACTGTTTATTATTGAAAAAAATTACTTTAACCATTTCAACTTTAAGACCCCATTCATGACACCAAAATCAATCATGTCATATGTTCATTCCTAATATAATGACGTTTATTTTTCCTCACAAAATTGAAATTAAACAGGTTATGGTGTTCTTTTGTGTTTTCTTTCTAAATGACTAAACTAAGATTAAACTCATTCTTTTCTCCAGCTCTGACTCTAACAAAGGCACCCTGAGCTGTTTGAGCAGGTCCTCCAGTTTGAATCAGATGAGTTAAAGCAGCGACTTATTTCCCAGAGCAGATCACATCCATCCCTCCATCCCTCCATCCATCCATCCATCCATCCATCCCTCCATCCATCCATCCATCCATCCATCCATCCATCCATCCATCCAGATCACTTCCATACTGTTTTTTTCTTTCTACCAACTAATTATTGTATGGTTTTAACTTTACAATATAAAACACCTTGAGATGATGTTTGTTGTGATTTGGCACTATATAAATAAAATTACATTGAATTATATTTCCAAAAATGTATAGTAGCTATTCTAATCTCATATTTAATAAATTCCCATTTGTTAATGTCATCCTCTATTGAATCATCAGTTTCAACATCCTGAATAATTTCTCTAATCATATTGCAGTATTTATCATTATCCAATACATATGTATTAATATTCAATTTTTGCCATTTTTGCTGGTGACTCTGAGTTTTGTGTGAGAATTATGAATAGCGAGTTTTTGCTTTGTATATAGAAAATTGTAAATACTTACCCGCTGTATATATTGAGCACAGCAGCAGTGAAGCAGGAGTGAGAAACCATTTTTCTTGTTTATTGGTTAGGAGCGTAGGTTAGAGAATTGTCTTTTATTTGGTTAGGATGGGAAACATTACAGTCTGTTTTTGTTTTGGGAATGCTGACATCCAAAGCAAATAACCCCCCCCCCCCCCCCCCCCCCCCCCCCAGTTATTCTTTGTTGCTGGCCTTTGGGGCTGGATGGGATGGGGACTCGCCCCTCACGTTACGTTTAGGTTACTCCTAGGTCAGGGACGCTAACCATTATAAGGAACAGATGATCAGTTTTAATTACTGCTGTTCACCAGTGTCCATTTCTGTCAGTGCTCTGTGTCGCAACTTCTCCAAGATAATTGTTAAAACTCTTCCAGATCAATCTGAGCCATTGCTGAAGAGAATCTTGTTGCCCTACTGGTTGCTTTCAGAAGAAAGAGTTTCTTGCAGAAATACACAGTGAGAATTTTGCCCTTTACAAAATAAAATAAAATAAAATAGTGTTTTTTTAAACAATGTGTTTCAAGCCTCTAACATTCAACAAATCAAAAGAAATGTTATTATTTAAAATTTTTAAATAGAAAATGTATTGAAAACAAGAAATGGCTGGAAAAAATGATATATTTAAAAAAAACAAACAAATAGAAACAATCAGTAGATCGTTGAATTTCTGCATAGAGTAACACTGTTATACGTTCCATCACACGTTTTCTTTCTCTCTTTTTTAAAGCCTGTCATGTCTGGCAGATTTTGCGAGCAGAATTGTGATCCATCTCACATTTGCACCTTTCAAAAGAAACAAATGTTCATCCATCAGCTCCAATCCGGTGACCTTCAGTATACCCAGAATGACCACAGCAATAAGCCACTTTCCAGCTCTCTCAGTCTTGTCTTCGTGAGATTTTGATGTCTTGCTCTGTGCAGAAAGTGGAATCTTTGCTTTTTTTCCCCAAACGTCTTTTTTCACCTGAGCAATGAGAACGATGACATGACTGTGCTTTCTTCTCACTCTGTGCACAACATCTGCTGCATCCTCCAGCTTTGGCTCCACGTCCGGGACAATGTGCCTGAGAACTTGGATGACTTGTGTCCCTGTTTTTTCTTCCATGCCTTTAACCACCTCATTCTGTCTCTTGTTCCTTAAGCCTCATCCTAATGTCAACATTGTCTTTACTTTCACTGTGTTTCTCTTATTCTTTACCTTTGCCTTTGTGCTCTTTCACCTCTTCTGAGTTGAACTTGAAAGCCTTTGCTAGCGATCATGGCACTACTTTGCACCACTTGTTTCAGTTCAGCTAGCTTCCCATCCACCTTTTCCACCTTTACATGTGTAATACTCTGATGTACACTATCAACTTTCTGCTCAAACATTAAAATTGCTTTCATAATGTCTTTGAGAGATATATCATCACTCTCACCACTCTCAGTTGACTTGGCCTTCTTTTCCAAAGTTGTCTTCTTCAGAGATGCAGGTGCTGGATTGTCTCCACACGGTCTCATATTTATTGTAGTAACTTCCATTGCACAGTCGCGGTCTGTATCTTTGTCACTTCCTTTTCTGTCAACACAAAATGGAGTTTCTTGTTTCTTTCTGGACTCAACCTTAAGTCTATGTGGTTTTATGATGCTTGAGGTAGCCATTTTGGTGGTTTTGGTAAAAATGTATAATTATCCTAAAGTAAATTCTGGGACTTTTATGTGTAAGCTCCAAACAGTGCGTCATCACGTCCGCTGTCCACTAGCCGCCATTTCTGCAGGTCATGCACCTCTCGACTTTTGTAACCTGGCATGTTGTGCTGCTGCTGGGTCGAAGACATGACTCCACAATCGTGTCAGTTTTTAACTGTTGTTTTAATTATATATCAATACAGAAGCCCAGTTATTCACATATGACACAGAGGGAGATACTGTAACAGTTTGAAAACATGAGACTTTGTGGAAAAACTTTGGAAAAGAAAACTTGGCGATTTCTTTGCTTTTGGTTTCAACTTCTTCCCCTCCTGTAATAGTGCTGATGTGGAGGTATTATCTGAGTGGTGACACCTTTCAGGAATAAGGAGAATACTGCAGCAACTACATGGGCCATAATGGTGAGCATAAATGGACGTGACTGTATGATGACGTTACAGAGAGTGCACGAAGCGACCAGTGCGGCGGGTATACTGGCAGTTTCAAGAGTGGTCTCTCTGACTCCGCTGCCAGCCTCCACCTCAACCTCCAGAGAGGCCCGCTTCCAGGCTGGGCTCCTGAACTGCTCCATTGCTGCGGCCAACCCACAGAGCTCCTTCGTCTGCTACTGACCTCTTGGCCAGTTTTCAGAGCTGCACCGTCTTTGTTACTCCAATGGCTCCATGGCCAGGCCGACTATCTGAGTGATCCTTCCTGTTTGTTTGGTTCCTAGCTCTCAGTTAGTTTAAACGTATCTCAGAATAAATGAATTTTTAATTTGCTTTTTTGTTGTTGTTTTGTTTATTTTTGTTACATTGCAAGTGTGATTGTACTTGTAGGTTCAAATGTCATTTACTTGCCTTTGTATAGCACTTTTCATCATGCCCTAAAACAATGATTTTTGCTTAATTTTACTGCCACCGGTGGATCTAAAATCCATCTGAATAGATTAGAAGTGTCTCAGTGTAGAAAGTTGTGTATAAACTGTACAAAAGCACAAGATGTTAAAACATTTTGATATTGTTGTGTATTTTCTGTCACTTTAGGAAAAGTCACAATATTTTAGGCCAAGAAATAAGTAAGTATGTGTATATATGTGTGTGTATATATAAGTATATATATTTGTTTGTGTATATATGTGTGTGTGTGGGTGTACATACACACATGCACACTTTATCTTTATTTTATTTATTAGTTTCTTGTAGTCTTATTTGTACTCTGCACTACACTGTATCACTGCTGCTGTTCCTCCAAATCTAATCCAAGCCTATAGCAACGTACTTGTTCGAATGAGCATCTGTCTATTGCCCGATTTCCATTAGTATCTACTCAGCGCGGGTCGACTCGACTCGACTTGCCACTTGCCACTGCTCGCCACGGTTTTGTTTTGTTTCCATTGCAATTGAGGACTGCCTCGATGAGGGTGGAGTCGATATAGCAGTGCAGGCAGTAGTCTCTTGATGTAATTTGTATTTGGCTCAAAACACAACACAACAATGGATGAGATAGAGGCAAGCTAACACAGCTAATGCCAGTTTAATATCATCATCATACAATGTTTAAATGGATGAAGGTTATCATTGTTAAGTATAACCCTATACTGCCGAACATGTCATAATCGACTCAATGTATTTCAAAAGTGCCGCTGTTCACGTACCTCCAGCAACAATTACCGTAATAACCCTATGTTGGTTGTGAAGTGCAGTTTCTCAGCTTTCAGAAACCGTTTGAATTTTTCTGATAGGAAAAACAGTTGAGTAATTACAGTAATTCAGATTTCCTTTGATCAGCCGCCTCAGCTCTCGGTGTTAACCAGCTGTTCAGGGCTATTAGGGGCAGTATAGGGTTATGATATGCTGTGTGTGCGTGTCAGATGGCTCTCATGTTGCAGAACTACCACTGCAAACTGTCGGTCTGGGCATTCAACCTGTGCTTTGCGTGCCACCATTTTCTTTGTTGTCGGGTTTTAAAAATGGCACAGTTGACTCTGGTGAAGGAGTTGCTCTCATGACTCAACTAGTGACGACACTCCCTGGCCAATCAGTGGCATGCTGTCCTTCCGTGCCACGTTTTCGGGTCGCTTGGAACCCTGGCTGAATAAGTACTAAAAAGTATCTGGTACCTGGTACCAGGTACTAATGGAAACACCTTCAAACCGCGCTGAGTCGAGTCAAGTATTATTTATTTATTAGTTATTGATGTCAAAAGGGTCAAATTTGACCTACACGGTATGTGAAGCTTAAGGTTAGTAGAGATACTTGTTGCATAGAGAAAACAGTTCAATGCAGGAAACAAGAACTCATTAAACAAACAAACAAAAAAAAAAAATACGTGACTCAAAATTAGCATCTATTGTTTGGCATCAGTGAGATACTCGCAAACTAACTGTATCAGAGCATCTCTTTCAGCGTGGTGTGGCCATGATAGGGTACCTACGAGGCACATTAACAAAACTGCTGAACGCTGGAATGAGGTTTATACTGTCCGGGCCTTCAGCACAGGAAAAAGTGAAATCCTGCAGCAGTGAAACTATGAAGATAAAAAGCTCCATACGAGCCAGCGATTCACCAACACAGGCCCTCTTCCCTGTAAAAAGACACAATCACAATTGCTCGTCACTGTAAAGATTAAGATATTTAGCACAAAAAAACATCAACATGCACAATAACTGGTGATTTATCAACTGTGTCAGACTCTGTTTACCTGCAGAGAATGGCACGAATGCAGGATTTTTCTTAAAGTTGCCGTTTTTGTCCAGGAAGTGCTGGGGATTGAAAGACCTGGGCGTGGCCCATTGCTTTTCCTCTTTCAGCACAGAGTGCAACAAGGGAATAATCACAGTGTCCTGTTCAGAACAAATTCATTGGTACTGTTTTTAACATCATTCCCTGACATGATGCACAAAAGAAGTTGTAATACATATGATATCTTGGAAGTGAGAATACCTTTGGGATCGTATAACCCCTGAAGGATATGTCATTCAGTGCGTAGTGAGGGAGGCTGAAGGGGACAATGTCTAGAAAACGCTGCACCTCATGGATGACAGCATCTGAAAAGGGGAGGGACTTCCTGTCCTCCATGTTGGGACATCGCTCTTTTCCAATCACAGTGTCGATCTCTTGCTGCATTTTCTCTGGACAAAGGAGAGCAAAAACTATCATTACCACTCTGATCTGTTTTCTGCTAAGCTGCAGCATCATATTTATTCCTAACCATAATGTATTTAAAGCAAATTCAGTCTTGATTTATAAACCTACCCTGTATGTCGGGGTATTTGATCAGCACGTTGAGAGCATATCTTAGGGTTGAGCTGGTGGTCTGTGTTCCAGCCAGAAATATAGTCATTACTGTAGAGACCAAGTTATCATAGTGGAACTCAGTTGTGGGAAGGTCCTTTTCCTGAGACAAACAAAATGGCAAAAGTAATGCAAGCTGTAATTTTCCTTTACTTTGAGCTGTAAATTGTACAGCTTCAGGTGTCCCATTGAGCCGCGCCATTTTTACTTTGAGCAGCATGTGACAAATATTAACTTTGTTCAAATTTGTTTTTATTAAGAATATCAAATGTCCTCAAATGACATAATAATGGAAGCAATATCCAAATCAGGAATACAGTTAGCACTTAATATTGATTTGGTACATTAATAAACACAGTAGTGTTAAGAAATGGTTTTCAGTTTCCTTCCACAAGTTATCCTTACGTTTACCAACCTGATTGATTCGGATGAGGAAGGAGTCGATGTAGTCTCGTGGGATCCTGGGATCCAGTGTGTCTTTGTGTTCTTGGATCTTCTTCTTGATGAACTGTCTCACCTCTTCATACTCTTCAAAAACTTTGTGGTGGGGACTTGGAAGATGGTCCATGAGACGTGGAAAGAGGTTGTACATCTGTTGGAAAGAAGCATAGCGTCATACAGCTTTGTTACACGGCAATGATAATTCCTCCAATACGATTTGGGACAACTGTGGAATATACTCCTAAAATGTCTTAAAGATGTACAATGTATGAAAAACAAAATAAAACGTATTTGTATTTAATGCTCCATTCCCCTCTGACTGTCTGGCTCCCACTTTCAGTTACCTGACCCACAGGGCTGCTGTTAAGTTTTCCTATATGAGAAAGAATGGTAAGGAGGCGCAAGAACTGCTTGTCTTCATAGCTGAACCGCTGACCAAAAACCAGGCAGCAGATCACATTGGACACAGTGCAGCTCAATAAGAATGAAGGGTCAAATGGTGTACCTGGAAGAAAAGGGGAATCATCTGTCAAATTTACAAAGGATTTCGATTTAGTCATGACATTCCCAAACTTCAGTCTTTCCCACAAGCTTCCATTTAGTCTGCTGTTATCAAACTATTAAACTATTAAAAGTTAGGTCCTGCAAGTCAGTGCTTTAAAATGATCTTTTTGTGCAGAAACTTAGCGTATGTCTGTTGACACAATGTTTTGCAAAATACCTTTTTTCTGACATCAGACTTCAACAGGGGAGGCCAGTTCAGCACAGTAAATGTTCCATTCACTGTAATAGCTGATTAACTGGCCTGGATATTTTTCCCAAGACAGACCAACTTCAAAGCACTTCCTCAGAAACCTGTAGACGCCTCAGTTGTTTATGACTGAATATCTGTGGAGCACTTCTTATTTTCCACTATTGTTTTAATGTCTGTAATTTTCATAGGATTTATATTTTGTTGTAGGATGATGTGTCAGTGACTGTAACACTGCTCCTGTCTTTCTTAAGGGTATCCTCAAGGCAGACAGTTTGTACACTTGGGACACCTGGAGCTGTAGAATTGTGTGCAGTGATGTTGGGATGTGATCACTTGGGGTGAGAGGCAGGGTTATTATAGTTAACGAAAACGAACGAAATAACGAAAACTGAAATTGAAAAAATATTGTCGTTAACTGAAATAAATAAAAACTATAATTAAAAGGAAAAAACGATAACTAATTAAAACTGAATTGTGAGTTTACAAAACTAACTAAAACTAACTGAAATTATCGATAAACTGACTTTCATTTACTTGTTTGTTTTTTTTCTTTTTTAAGCCTTGTGGATTGATATGAAATCATTTTTTCCCCTCTCCGAGTTTAAGCTGGGAGCGCCACAGGACAACTGTGTGAGTGCGCATGTGCGTGCGCTCACCGCGCTGTAATGGCTGCGGTCTGCCGAGAAAGCGGCAGAGTCCCGTATGGAGGCTCTTTGAGTACAAGAGCACAGATAGAATCGAAAGTCTTGTTGTGGATGATGAAAAATGTGCGGAACATTTCTCAGTCAGGAAAAACCAGCAACATCAAAGTCCACCTCAAACTGTTGCGTCCTTGTGCGTTTCCGGCTACTTTATCAGTGAGAGAATAACAATCAGGAATAATAATCAAAGCATCAATATAAGGACTCACAACTGTCAGCAAATTCCTGGTAGGAGACTGCTGAAACTGTCAGGATGGACGTGAAGGAATGAAGAAAGTGAAAAAAAACAGGGACAAATATGTTTGCAGCCAAAAAACTGAGCACAAAGAGCGAAGACCAAAAAAGAAGTCCCAGCCTGCGCCGCATATAAAACACCTGCACACGACCACAAGGTAATTAACACACACAATCCAGCTACACAAGCGTAAATGTGGACATGAGGTCGGACACTTCCGTAGGTTGTGTACAAAGACCCTGCAAGTTTAATTAGCAGCATCTAACCAAGCTAGCTCCAAAAGAGAAGCAGCATCAGGTGGTGAGAACATCAGGATGCAGCTGGATTTGACCTTTGACTCCTTCAAAGAGTTTGTTTTTGTCAAACACCACATGTAGGTGTTGTTAATCTGCTGCACTGATGCTGAACTTTATTGTGGAGTTTATTGTAGAATTTATTGAGTTTGGGAGTTCATGTTTTTCTTTGTTTCTCCCTGTTGATGTTCATGTGTGTCCTTAATGTTACACACATTTAGCACGTAGTGCTTCTGTCTGTGAACAGCTGGTTGTTGAATATATTTCTTTAAACGGTATCTTTTGTGAAGTTTTCATTACACAATAGTCACTTTTGCGCCTTGAGTCTTGCACCTGATTAGGTATGAAAATACTAAAACTAATACTGAAACTAACTAAAACTAAGCATGAAACCAAAAATAAAAACTAATAAAAACGAGAAAAACCGCTCTGAAAACTAATTAAAACTAACTGAATTAGAGAAAAAAAAGTAAAAACTAACTAAAACTAAACTATAATGTAAAATCCAAAACTATTATAACCCTGGTGAGAGGTAAATTAAATGGTACCCCACACAGTGCTGCAACCCCTAGCTGTCCTCCCTATTCTTAAACCTGTTATTTAGCAGAACCAGTAGATGCTTTTGTCTTCATTTATCTGCATTTTGTTTTTATAGTTTATAAATAAAGGTATATAGGCTGTGCAGAGCAAACTTAGCTTGAAATATGCACAGGAGTCCCTTTTTCACATGAGCATCACGTGAAATGCCCACACAACAGCTGAAAACACACCTTTTAATGTATGCATGTGAGCCCTCAAATGTTTGCTTTCTTCTTGGATCCATTCTTCCATCCCCTTGCGTCCCATCCCAAAGTCTCTTAGGGTGGTCAGTGTAAAACGTCGCAGCAGGCGCCAGCGCTCCCCATTACTGCTCCCTATACCTGAAAGGTTAACCGTTTACCAAAGTCACGGAAGAGAAGCCACGCTGAGCCATGCAAGAATTAAAGCACTAGAAAAAAATCGCTTATGCCTTGACAAAGACAAGAGATCTGTAGGGTCTTGTGTTACCATAATTCTTGTTAGGGTTGTGCAGAAATGGAATTGGCGCTCTGCCTGTGAATTCATCTGTCTGGTCCACCAAGGCTTCTTTCACTGTATCATATCCTAGCAGAACTATTGTCCGCTGCCAGCCCAGGTATACTGTCATCACTGGCCCATAGGTTTCACTGAGCTAAAGAGATACAATTTCTAAGGTCTGTGCAAATGCCAACATGCTGCTAAAGTTAAATTCATTGTGTTTGAAGGAAGTGCTATGCTCCTCAGATTACAAGATAAATTACTGTACAACTTTAAAATGAACACAAATAATTCAAAATAAAAGTGTAAACTTACCTTAACAAAGCTTTTAAAAGGTGCAGTTTTGTCTATCTGGAGAAGGTTTCCTATGAGAGGAAGTGCAGTGGGTCCGGGAGGTAAACGCCCGGTCCTTTTGTTTTTTACATGAAACATCCACAACAGAGCTAAGATTAAACCTGCCAAGACTGCAGTTGCAGAAAATTCCATACTGCCCTATATATATTTTGTTATCTTAATCCTTATTATGGTGCTTATGGTTTGTCAAGAAATGGTTTCAAATTCAGGACTTAAAGGCGAGAAAACTAGCTAGCTCAGAAAGTACATCAGTCCAGACTCTAAACACTGACATGAAGTGCACAAAGTCAATAGGCAAACACTCTGGCAAAGACTGAAGGGACAGCAAGCGCTCATAATCTCTGTAATAGGTCACTGTGTGCTACATAGTTAAACATTCTTCTTAGTTAACCTTCAGTTTATTATGTTTTTCACAGGAAAACTTCTTTCACTTGATTTGGTTTTATGGACAACAACATGAAATATGTTTCCTGTTTTTCCTGAAGGTTGATGTTTAAAACAGTCAGGAATCACTTCGTGTTGCTCTGTTCTTCCAAACATTAACCTTTGTACACCGGTTTTGCTCATGT
The DNA here is from genome assembly GCF_007364275.1 of Archocentrus centrarchus. NCBI lineage: Eukaryota > Metazoa > Chordata > Actinopteri > Cichliformes > Cichlidae > Archocentrus > Archocentrus centrarchus. The sequence continues at coordinate 11,294,501 of NC_044358.1, read as the reverse complement.
TTTGCTTTCATTGCAAAACCATGGGCAAGGGTTGTGAGGAATCTGAAGAAGAAAGTACCTGATGCCTGTGAAGCAGGAGAAGATAATAAGATGTCGGCAAAGCAATTTAACCTGTTTTCTTAGGAGATAGCAGATGTGAGGGTCAGGTTTGGGTGTTGAAGATCCAGAAAACTTGCAGGATTGCTGGAAAGGCAAATCAAACAGGCTCAGTGCTTTTGCACGGTGTCCTTAAGTAAGATTTTTCAGATGCTTATCAGACTGTGCCATAGAGGCAGCTGCCAAATGCTGTGCACAGAATTCCCACTAACACTAACCCCATTATAAGCTGTTTTAAAACAAAAATACTTCCAAAGTAGAACAAAAAGAAAGTTTTCACTGAACCCCATGATTCAATAACTTGCAGAACCTCTTTTAATAGCAATAACTTGAAGTCTCTCACCATTTTGTGAGAAACCGATAAACACATTAAGTCAGTTCATTGAAATTTTAGGGCATTTTATTACGCACAGCTCTCTTAAGGTCAGCATTTCAATTGGGCTGAGGTCTGGACGCTGACTGGGCCATTGCAACACCTTAATTATTTATTTATTTATTTTTGAGCCATTCTGTTGTAGATTTGCTCAATATATGCAGTTTATATTGTGGAGAGGACTGATTTATTAGTTAAAGATGACAGCGCACCAGTGATGTCAGTAACACGTAACTTAGCAACGCATTACTCTAATCTGACTACTTTTTCTCAGTAACGAGTAATCTATCGCCTTACTATTTCCAGTCCAGGAATCAGATTCAAGTTACTTATCCAAGTCACTGTGCATGACTATTTTTGTCATTTTCCTTAGTAAAAAGATATATCTTTGCTTTCCTCTTGCATCTCGGGGAGTGACGTCTGGCCGATGCGACAATGAAGTCCCTTTTTCAGCATGAGGACAATAACAGCACAGCGACACAAATGTATACAGTGGAGGGAGGAGAGAGATGCACGTTTTCTAGCTGGAAATACAGGCACTATTGTGAGTCTGTGTCAGCTAAAGATGACAACATCAAGGTTAGTTGTGCACTCTGCGCTGGCGACAAAGTGCTATCTAGCTACGTCACATTTGAAGAAATATTTGGAGTCACAGCACCAGTAAGTGGGGGAGAATTGAAGAAGTTGGTCGGACAGTATGTAGTAGACTCGCCCTCGTTTTGTGGTTGTCATTTTTATGTTGAGGCAGTCGGGGGTTCTGCTGATGTTGTGCCAAAAAGCAATTTTTGGTATTTGCCAGAAAATGATCGCCTGCATTTAAACAGCTGTAAATGACTTGTTGACCTATAATCTGTGAAACGTGTCAAAACATATCTCATGAATGATATCAGGTCATTTTGAGTGAGAAACAGCATTTCTATCACAAGGTAGAAACTGCACTCAGTTTTTAGCTAAAGTGACTTTTAGATATTCTTTTAGATATTCTTTTTTTTTTTATCAAGGTAAAAACTGTCATTGACATTAAAAATGTCTTTTTAAACAGAAATCTGGTTCAGAAGGCTGCAGAAGCTCTGGATTGATTATAATGTAGGTACAATAACACAGACTCCTAAAGATTGTTGAAAAACAGATTATTTTTTCATGTTATATATAAGCCCTTCATAAATCATGCTGACTGCACTCTCTTTACCAATATAAGCAAAGACATTACACATAAAAGCACACAGAAACATCAGGATCACTTTATGGCAGACAATCACTTTTTGGCACAACACTGGCAGCTGAATGTAGCTAATAAAATGACTTGTAATCTAACTTAGTTACTTTTAAAATTAAGTAATCAGTAAATTAACTAAGTAACTTTTTAAAGGAGTAATCAGTTATCGGATTACTTTTTCAAGATAACTGTACCATCACTGCAGAGCACACTGGTGCTGCAGCTCGTCTGCTCTCCTGTTTGGTGCTGTCTGCTGTTTCTGTGCGTTTTAGTACCATTTCCATGTCAGAGTCTAGCAGACTACCTGTAGTCATAAAGAGCTTTTTGATATTGACCATTTCTGAAGCTATTCAGACAGCACACAATATTGCCAAAGTCCTATTCCAAGATGCAGGTAGAACAGTGTAAAAACAAACTCTGAATTGATCAACTCTGAGATCGGCAACTCTGAATTTCCCGTTCCAGAACAGCTGATCAGAATTCAACCAACTCTTATTATGCTTAGTTAAGTTAAGCGCATGCGTGAGTAAGGAAAGAAATCCATCATCAATGGAGCTCCAATACCAGGATACACCATGGCAACGGGTAATTTTAATCTATATGAGCACGTGTCAGTGCTGACCATAATATTTATCTTAAGGAAAAGGAGGGAAGAGTAAAGTAATTTTAATCAGCTTGGTCTGGTCTGTCATCATCATAGAATAAAGGTTTGATGCAAAATTGGTGGGACTTCGCAATCTGTTCATCCCATCTCATGTTACCCATAACAGTCTGTGTTAACCAGGAATCATTCCCTTTTCAGACCTTAGTAGATTTGGGTGCCAAACAAAATGTACTAGATTGAGAACTTACTAGACAGTTATTGATTCCATCACCCCTTCTCACCATCCCCATACCCGCTTCTGCTTTAAATGGACATACATTTGATACCATAACTCATCAGACAGAGCCAGTCCATTTAGTTGTATCAGGAAACCGTTATGAACAAATGACCGTCCTTATCTTGTCTGCCCCCAACACCCCAGTCATCTTTGGATACTCCTGGTTTGAGATACATAACCCCCACATTAACTGGGCAGAAAAGAAGGTAGAAAGCTGCTGCTCGTTCTGCCTCACCAACTGTCTGAGATCTGCTGTCTGCTTACTTTAATCCAGCTACTTACACCCCAGACTTAACCTCAGTATACACAGAGTAACATGACCTTCACCAAGTATTCAGTAAGGAGAAAGCTCATTTGTTACCACCCCAAAGGCCATATGACTGTGCCATCGAGCACCCCTACTGTTGAGCCGTTTATGTGACCACTCACAACCAGAGAGGGAGGCCATGGAGAAATGGCAGCTGGGATTATTAGGCCATCCTCTTCTCTGGTAGGTCAAGTCAAGTCAAGTCAAGTCACGTCACATTTATTTATATAGTACATTTAACACAAGTGGGGGGTAGATGGGTATATGCAATCAAAAACAATGTAGATGGAACTGAAAAATACAAGGCACGATACGTAGCCAAAGGATACAGTCAGAAGATGGGTGTAGATTATGAGGAAACATTTTCTCCTACTGCTAACGTGACCAGTGTCAGGGTGTTGATGCAAAAGGCAGCGCAAGAAAACATGATTTTACATCAGATGGATGTTAAAACTGCCTACCTACATGCACCGGTAGATTATGAGATATACATGGAACAGCCAGAGGGTTATGAGGTGGAATCTGACACAGATAAAAGATTGTGTGCAAGTTGAAAAACTCACTGTATGGGCCTAAGCAATCAGGCAGAAACTGGAATAGGATGTTACATGAATATCTGAGTGAAAACAATTTTGTGCAGAATCCTGCTGACCATTGTGTTTACACAAGGGTGACAGAAAATGAGAAAGTGATCTTGATAATATGGGTGGATGACCTGCTTATTGCAGCCAGTGATGTGAAAGCATTGACTATTGTGAAGGAAATGCTCACAGCAAAGTTCAAAATGAAAGATTTGGGTAAACTGAAACATTTCATTGGTATAGATTTTGACCAGAGTGATGACTGTGTAAGAATGTCACAGAAAAAATATGTTGAAAGAATACTTACAAGGTTTGACATGCAAGATTGTAAAGCCAGAGTGACACCCTGTGAACAGAAAGTAAACTACACGGACGGTGCAGAAATGATGGACAATGTCAGGAAATATAGAGAGGCAGTGGGTAGCCTGCTTTATTTGGCTACATGTACAAGACCGGATTTGAGTTTTGTAGTAAGCAAACTGTCACAGTATTTCACTGAGCCAACTGAGGAACAATGGACTACAGTAAAACATGTACTGAGATACTTAAAGGGGACATCTGAGAAAGAACTGTGTTATAGAAAATGTGATGAGAAACTGAAGGTCCAAGCATACAGTGATGCAGATTGGGCAGCGGATCTAACTGACAGACGGAGCACAACTGGATATTGTGTAAGTCTGAATGAGAATGGTCCTTTGATCTCATGGAAAACCAAAAAGCAACCCACTGTTGCTTTATCTACCTGTGAAGCTGAGTACATGGCATTAGCTGCAACTGTGCAAGAGTGTCTGTACCTGCTGCAACTATTAGAAGGTATCGATGGACAGCAATATGCACCGTCTGAGGTTTATGAAGCTAACCAAGGTGCGATAGCATTGGCAAAGAATCCTGTTAGCAGACAGAGATGTAAGCACGTTGATATAAAGTATCAGTTTGTAAGGTCAACTGTGAATGAGGGAAAAATTATTTTGAGTTATTGTCCAACAGATGAGATGGTAGCAGATGTGATGACAAAACCTGCCACAAAAGTTAAGCTGGTTAAGTTTGAAAGGTTTATTTTTGGAGGTTGATTGTGTATCAGTGTGTACAGTGTAAGGAAAGAAACCTCATGTTTTTGTTATTTGAAAGAATGACAATGTGAGAGCAAGTGGGGGTGTTGGCAGATATGCTCTCAATTGTGCAAAAGGCATGTTTGTTTCCTGTTTTCTACAGACAAATTATTTGTGTTAAGTATTAATGTGGCAGAGGACGCCGACAGCCAATGAGGCGTGTTGTTTTTGACGTGTGGTATACACTGGTGGGCGTGAATAAAGTTTTCCCTCACGCGGGGAGTTGGTTCGAGTCTGGGAAACTGTTGGCTAATGTGTTTTTATTCAAACTTGTGCCTCACAATTTGTTTCTCTTAATTGAATTCCTTTTAGTTGAGGTTATTAGCATGGCATGAATACCACATAACATACAGGGTATATCACAGAAATAGTAATTAAAAATAAATTTTATTACTGGGTTATTATTTATTAGGGAGGGGCTTACCCAGGCCTGTCTTTATAAAGGCCAATGGGGGACAGATCTACCAGCCAATCACATGTGAGTGCTGAATTGTGATGGCATTTTTTTCATCCAATGACAGAGAAGCCACGTGGGTCTGTTACCGCTGCTTCGGCTTGAGGCGCTGCTATTCATATGTAAAGTAGAGACGTTAACACCTCCCGCGGGCCGGCTCCCCCGTCCCTTTACCCCCCGCTGATTCTGGTGGTACGTAAACGACCATATCTGTCTAAGGCGAACGAAAATGCGCTTCCCCGTATGCTGACGAAAGCTGCCGTTTACTAGCGGCGCCCGCGTCAGTATACGGGGACGAATATGCTTCTTTTCGTGCAGTGTCAGTTGTTATTTTTCCTGCAGTTCTTTGACCTTTGATCACTAATGTGTTTTAGTTCTTCGCTGAGACCTGTGACTGAGCGTGCTTAAGGCCTAACACTCCCCACATCGAAGAGATCTCCTGTTGATGACCCTCCTCCTGGTCTCAGACTTTACACAGAGGTCAGGGGTCAAGGAACTTACAGTTCACCTGTTCGTCTGAAGTTGGACCTTCTTACTGCGGGTCATGTGGAACCCAGGAGCCTTTTTCCTGAGTCTTTAGAGCCGTCAGTCTGTTCAGGAGAGCTTGGTATGATCTTGAACACCTCGATCTGCACCAGTTTCTTTATTGGTAGCTGGTCTCCTGCAGCCCCGGTGTTGTTGTTCAGGCTCCTGTTACAATGAAACTGAGAAATCTTTATTTTCTCCTAGTCTATATACCTCCTTTTGAGACAAACTCTGTTTATGTCTCAATGATTTACCTTAATTTAGCTTATTTATCTAAAGGGCATACTGATTTTTATATTATTAGCTTTTGGGATTTTTCCTTTAATGCTTGATTTAATATCAAATTGTTTAGACATTCAAAATTCAAATATTCTCTGCTTTTCTGTAAATCTTAGCTTTAAAGAAATCTACCAAATAAATGTAATAAATGTAAATGCACAAAAGTGTAAACCAGGTGATTTTATTTTATCCTACATTTTCATAAAGTTTTTAGTTCTCTATGTTTTGTTTTGTAACAGAGTGGCAGCTCAAGGTTTGGCACTTTGTTTTGCGTTTTTGATTCAACTGTGTGTCACAAAGTGTTCACACGTACTGATTTGTTTAACCTTTCTTCTTAAGGTTTCACTAAAACTGTGTTCCTCATGGAAACTTCTTGAAATTTAACAACAATTTAACATAATTTGTGGTGATCAAGGCATTTGTCTATTATACTGGCTTTTATTTTTGGAAAATCAATTAAGTTTAACTTTTCTCCACTAATTGTCTCTAATCTGATAGAGTCTGGGACCCACGAGCGTGCTCCCCTTTAAACTAAAAGAAATAAAATTTAAAGTGTAAAATTGAAATCAACAATCAAGACAATCAAGAAGAAATAATTAGATAAATAAATTATAAAAAAAAAATCTGCTTCTCAATGTTTCTAAGGGGTTTATGTCAATGCTTGCAATCAATGAGATAATTGTTCTATATATTTATGTATATATACGCATGTAGACATACAGGGGTTGGATAATGAAACTGAAACACCTGGTTTTAGACCACAATAATTTATTAGTATGGTGTAGGGCCTCCTTTTGCGGCCAATACTGCGTCAATTCGTCTTGGGAATGACATATACAAGTCCTGCACAGTGGTCAGAGGGATTTTAAGCCATTCTTCTTGCAGGATAGTGGTCAGGTCACGACGTGATGCTGGTGGAGGAAAACGTTTCCTGACTCGCTCCTCCAAAACACCTCAAAGTGGCTCAATAATATTTAGATCTGGTGACTGTGTAGGCCATGGGAGATGTTCAACTTCACTTTCATCAAACCAATCTTTCACCAGTCTTGCTGTGTGTATTGGTGCATTGTCATCCTGATACATGGCACCGCCTTCAGGATACAATGTTTGAACCATTGGATGCACATGGTCCTCCAGAATGGTTCGGTAGTCCTTGGCAGTGATGCGCCCATCTAGCACAAGTATTGGGCCAAGGGAATGCCATGATATGGCAGCCCAAACCATCACTGATCCACCCCCATGCTTCACTCTGGACATGCAACAGTCTGGGTGGTACGCTTTATTGGGGCTTCTCCACACCGTAACTCTCCCGGATGTGGGGAAAACAGTAAAGCTGGACTGGAAAACAGTAAAGCTGGACATGTGTTGTTCTCATCAGAGAACAACACATGTGTCACATTGTCCACAGCCCAAGATTTGTGCTCCTTGCACCATTTAAACCGACATTTGGCATTGGCACGAGTGACCAAAACATGAAAACATCGACTGCATGGATTATAATGTTTTATTGTTCTGCGCTTTATGCGTAATTTTTCATGATTTCTGCAAGCCCCTTGGAGGAAGGATATAGCGCTCTGGGGACATGTTGAATGCATGATCTGTAAGTGTAAATTCTCTGGTTTTATATGCAAAAAGAATTATTGCTCTATCGTGTGTGGTTGCAATTCGACCGGCATTTAAAAACAGTTACGCTATCGGGAGCAATCGGAGGACGGACAGGAGCGCCGGCGCTCCCGTCTGTAAGATTGAGTTAAATTCCTCCAACAATAACAGCTCCCACAAAGAGGTCATGTCCTCTGCTCTGCATGCAGCACACCATCGGTCAAACAACAGCTCTTTCTCTCACGCAAAATCCTGTCAGCTTTCGCAGCCCCCGGAAGCGCTGTCGATAAGCTTCGGGTACTAACTCATATATATTCAACACTGTATTTTTAACTTTGTCATAACACAGGCTATCCTCGACGGAAAGAGAAGCATACGCTTCCTGCGCCTTTCCCATCTACATCGACAATCTACACTGTAACAGAATAGCCCACACATCCCGTGGCCAGTGCAAAGCGTTTGCTATGCGCTCAAATGCCCCAAAATATGACTCCACTTCACTTTCCCGAAAAGGAGGTACCAAGGAAATATGTTTACTCACATTGAATGCGGTGGGGTTGGAGACAGAGTGAGTGCAGTCGCCAGAACTGTCACCCAGGCCTCTTTCCCACCAACAGGGTTCCGGAGCGGTAATTTGAACCGTTAGGCAGGTTTTCCACCACTGAAGCACTTGGTGCTCGGCCGAAAAACTGGTTCAATTCCGGCCCCGCAAGCTAGCTGGTCTGGAACCAGGAACCCGTGCCGAAAGCGGCAGAGGGGCGTGACTCTGCCGTCTCATCATCAAGTTTTCTACCATATTACATGTGTATTACATGAGAAAAGTGAAGCGATTTTCACAGCTGTGAATTAGGTTGGGCTCTAAGGCTGAACTTGCTGCTTTGTATCAGTTCATATCACAGATAAAAGGACACAAAGTGCGTACTTGTCGTCTTGCTCTAATCACTGTCTGTGTTTCCCTCTGTGCTGCACACAGATGCTGCAGTAGTTTGGTTTGGACCCTAAAACGTATTTGCAGCACAGAAAGGAGAGCGTGTTCTCCCACGTTTGTGACCTTTGGCTTCCGTGTCCAGACGAGGACCCGCCCACACTCATACGTAAAGGAGCGGTTCACAGAAACGCGGTGGGAACGCGGGCCCGTTCTTAAGCGTTTCACCGGTTCACTGGGATCAGCACAGGAGCTTGCTCCGGCTCCGGAACCTCGGCGGTGGGAAAGTAGCAACAGAGAGACGCACTGCAGTTCCAGTTCCCGCATCCGGAGCGCGGTGTCAGCTTCCAGCTTTTTTAATTCCAACTCCCTCTGTAGCTGAAATTCACGTTCCTCTTTCTCCTTCTCCATATGAAGGCGAGCCATGCGCAACTTTACACGGGCACTTAACCGTGTTCCCAGTGATGTCCCAGCTGAATCAGGGTCAAACCGGGGCAGGGTGACCGGCTTTTCCTCCACCCTGCCACTCCCTGCAGGCGTGGCAGCCAAGGGCGGCGGCTCGATCCCCTCCTCCGACAACGTCTCTTTAAAGACGAAAAACAGTGGGAAAAACCCCTGAAACGCCTACCCCCGACAGAGAAGTGTCTTCCCCACTCAGAGTCACCTCAAAAACAAGAAAGGAAAAATAACAAATGAGCGCTCGAAGGAAGAGCTTGCAGCTCAGCAGAGCGCTCCCCTAGTCTGGCTGAGGAAGCCACGCAAGGTCCCAACAACAACAACTATACACACACACACACACTCAGGCGACCCCCCCCCCCCCCACCACCACCACCTTTAGTGGAAGGGATCCCGGACGAGCCCCCACAAACCGTATGTTACATCCCGCGGGCCTAGGGGACAAGGGAGCAACATACGCTTCAAGAAAGGAACCAGAGAAAACCATAATTGTTCAAAAAAATTATTATTTTATTAGAAAAACCAAAAACGTCCAGAACACAAAACACTCCCCAAACTGGAGCCGAAAAACCTACAGATGAAGCCACTCAAAATGTTTGTCCGATCCGTGACGGGACCTTAGTTGGTCCGTGGCCGATTCGGGGCCGGAACGTGGCCGAAATTAAATCCCCCGCTCATGACGTAGCAGTTCAGCCACGGGTGGGAACGCCCCTAAGCAGCGTTTGGGAAAACTGGTGGTAATGTCTCCACCAGGAGGAGCAGTAATAGTGGAAGCGCTTTCACTTACAGCCCTGTGCTGTATTTAATTCATACATATTATATTTACTCATGGGTTCTATGAGTCTAACAGAATCATAATGTTAAACCTTTCTGTAAAACACTGATATAAATATTTGCTTGCTGCCAGTAAAGTAGAGGATGTAGACAGTGAACAGGATGACTAAATGTAAATGACAGCATGAAACATTTATTTAACGCACTGCTATTGTTTGTAAACAAAAAGAAAATCCAAAATGTAAACATGAATTGATTATTGCTGAGTTCTCTCAGTGAACGGCACATTTATACGACAGCGGAATTGCGCAACAATGATGTATGTGAGTGTGTAGTCTGCTCTAAAGAAATATGGCAGAAATATGTGGAGCTCTGTTCAAAACATTAAGGGTGAAGATTTAGTGAAACGCTACTTTAGGGGAGGGACCTAAAGCTTTGGCTGTTACATTTATGGGAATAATGCCTTGCTGGTGACGTGCTGGGTATTGTGCCAAAAAGTGATCGTCTGCCAAAAAGCTATTTCTGGTATTTACCAGAAAATTATTGCCTGTATTTAAACGGCTGTAAATGACTTGTTGACCAATAATCTGCTTTCCAAATTAACAGTCACAGCGGCAACGATCGCAGTCATGCCGCTGTGAAAGCGACCAAATGCAACAACAGCCACATGTTCCGCAACAGTGTCCAGCTGAATACTTCTGCATTTATTTATTTATAGGTACAAAAATTGCGTATGCTGACAGGTAGGAGAGAGTGAACAGGGCGTTAATGTTCGGTCTGAATAACAATAATCTGATGAATAAATAAATGAGCACACTAATTAAATGATTTCCTATCACCAGTTTTACAAATTATTTATAGACTGCACAATTTTAAAATGTAGTAGACTGCCTGCTACAAACCACTTTGTCTTTTTCTGTAAATTAAAATCGCGCTCTGAAAGCGGCGCTCAAAAGAGAGTGTCCGCACCTTTGGATAAAATAAATTAATACTGTGTATCTCTGGTAAATCGCTACAGTGATTTTAAGGGCAGAAACTACCTTTGCAGACAGTAAGAGAGCCCAGACTATCATTAGCATTACAGAGGATTCTTCTGTGGACGGAAATCTCCCTCTCTCCCACCACCACTGTGGACCGCTGACGCTCACCAGCTGAGTGCGGCAATTTCAAGAGACAGCATCTCTATGTTGTAATAGGCATATGGTTTAAGCATGCCTATTAAGACAGTGATAAGAAAGTGTACCGTCTTCGGAGTAAACAACAGAAAGTATTTATGACAGTAAAAACAGTCCAGTTTGTATTTAACTGACCACGTTTTTCCCGTTTTAATGCTTGTTGATTTGCACTATGATTTGCTCTGTGATGCAAATTACAGTGAAACCTTTTCAGCTCTCAGTGATCAAGTGTGAAATAAAACACTTCCTGCAGCCAGGAAGATCCCTGCCACCCCCATCTTTGTGTCTGTAGAAATTTCTGAGCGAACATGACCGATAAAAGTCGGTCATTGAACTTTTGGATGCATTCAGGAAAACTCCGACACTTTGACACTCAGACCATTCTTGTTAACTTGGGGCAGTAGTGAGAGCACGGACTCTACTCGGGAGAAACTCGCGGTTTCAACACCAAAAAATAAACCACCAAAAACTGAATGTCAACTTGGAACACCTTAAATTTACGGAATTCATAAAGTGTTCTAAGCTGGCTTTTATTGGTGGTCTTTGAACGTCCCGTTTTCCGGAAAGCACCATGAGCTTTGCTCTCAGTCACAACTCCCAGACCGTTTCCCTGCCCCCACCTCCATAAAGTTAGCCCTGGTCTAATTCACTTTAATTTCGTGGCTCAGTACTCCAAAATCTCGAATTTCTTTATATATTACAGGAAATAGGTGCAGCCATTTATTGAAACATATGAATGCAGTTTATAAGGTTCAACATGGAGCCTGAAAGTCAGTATGTGGTATGATCTCCTTTATTCTTCAGCACAGTCTGATCTCTCTGAGGCAGCTTTCTGTCATTTCTGAAGTAGTCTTCAGGAACAGTTCTCTAGGCTTCTTGAAGGTCATCTAAAGCTCTTCTTTGGATGTTTCTGCCTTTTGTTCCATTCACTGTCAGGACGCTCCCACACTGCTTCAGTTATGTTGAAGTCTGGGCTCTGAGGAGGCCAATCCATGACTGTTAGTTTCCCAATGTCAGTGTCAATTTTATTTCTTGAGTACATTTACAAACAACATTGTTCACCAAAGTGCTTTACAAGATCAACTACAAAGTAAGCAAGAAATTTCCATGGATGAATAAAATAGAATAAAACATGAACATAAAAAACAAGGAATAAAATTAAAATGATGCGATAAAACAAACTAAAACTAACACACTAAAACAAGAGACACCACAACATAAAACCTGATGGGACTCAAACTGAACTCAAATTTAAAGCCAAGGTAAAAAGGTGAGTTTTTAGACAGGATTTGAAAGACTGTACGGACTCTGCAGTATGAATATAAAGTGGCAAATTATTTCACAGTCTAGGGGCTGCGACTGCAAAAGCCCAAACCCCTCTATGTTTAAAATGAGACGTCAGTTGCACTAAGAGCGTCTGGTTAGATGAGCTCAGTGCTCTCTTGGGGTTATAAAGTTTGAGCAGCTTAGCCAAATAGCTGGGTGCCATTCAATTCACTGATAAAAACCAGTCTTTACAACTGTGTTCACTTGTTTCTCAAATTTAAATGAACTATCAAAAAACACTCCAAGGTTTCTGAAGCCAAGGAGCAGTAAGACGCAAGAGGGCCAAGGATATCAGTTAGCTCATCCACAGGGATACAACTTCCAAACACAATAGTTTCTGTCTTGGTTTCATTTAAAGTAAGAAAGTTCTGTGTTAACCAGTCTGTAACATCATGAAGACAGTTAAACAGAGGCTGCAGCGGGACAGAAACATCCAATTTAATGGGGAGATAAATTTGGATGTCATCTGCATAACAATGAAAGGGATAAATATCTCTCCCAAAGGCAGCATATAAAATGAAAAAACGACTGGACCCAAAATGGACCCCTGAGGCACACCACAACAAATATTGGCTGAGGAAGAGGAATATTCCCCCAGGGCTACAGAAAAAGACCTCTAAGACAGATAAGATCTGAACCATGACAAAACTGCGCCTTTGAGACCAACAACATGTTCAAGTGTCGACGAAAAAACATTGTGATCCATCGTGTCAAAGGCATTGTGTGTTTTTCTATCCAGGTATGCTTTTACTGCAGTGCCAGCATGTTTGAGACTTTTCTGTTCTGATAAAAGATTTTTAACAAGATCTCAGCACCAGTGGATGAAATGCAGCCCCAAACCACGAGAGAACCTATACTGTGTTTCACAAACAGCTGAAGACGCTCACTGTTGCACCTCACTCCTGATATCCCCCATATCGATTATAATTTGAACAAAGATTTCCAATTTGTGCTCATCACTCTATAAAACCCATTGTTAAGTGCTATTTTTGAGTAATTCATAGTTTATTTTTAAGATCCTTTTAAAAAAAATTCCAAAAAGCTGGATTCGTGAGCATCAATCAGTTTATCTTCAATACACATTTCTGAGAAGGCTGTCTGATGGGACAGCTGGGACAATACTGTCATGCAAATCAGGTTTGACACCAGGGAGCAGAAGTGGGAGGAAGCGGTGGGTGTTCATATTAATGCCCATGGCACATTATAAGCTACCTTTAGTAGGTAACTTATAAAATAATTTTATAATTGATAAAAGTGGAACTTCATACAGAACTTGTAACAGGAGACTGAAAAGGGAGAAAGCTTAGATTGCTCAGTGCAGCGCTACTTAAAAAAAAACAAAAAAAACCCTATTTATTTATTTACTTATTTATTAGATTCACAAAAATAATTTGATCCATAGAATGTTTGGTGATTTGCAGTGGAAAATGTGTGAAAGGTCATACTGACTAAAAATTTATTAATCTATTTTTTTTTTTAATTAATCTATTTTAGATTTTCCAAACTTGTTCCACCATTGGTTGCAGCTTTGTTTTAGACAGTGAAAATACTTCAGCATGAAATGTTAACAAAACATTTGTGAATCACAGAAGTCAAAGTTTTTGTGAAGAAAGCGCCATCTCTTGGTGACACTCTGCAATTGAGGGAAAGGGGTGTGGTCATGCTGGGAAGTAGATACGCCCAGAAGAAGGAGGGGGACTTCCAGCGGCAACTTTGAGTGGCTTCTACTGTATAAAGGGGAAAAACACGAAACAATCTCCCCAAATGGTAGACACCACTTATCTTATTAGGGGACCCAAAGAAAAGGAAAACATGTTGAGCACACTGGTACAACCACCCCTAAACCTCCAGAACCCCGGAGCACATCGGTGGTCAACCCACAGACACACGAATCTCCGCACTACAGACTGCTTCGCCACCACTATCACCTCTCTCCGGTGCCGCCTCCTATACCGCCTCCCTTTATCCTGCAGCCCTGATTAGGAGGAGACGCCCCTTCAGGAGAGAGAGAGACAAACAAACCGGCACGCAGCCGTAACACCCGCCTTACGGTATTTTGTCGTAAACCTGGTTTGCGGTGATTTGCTGTGAACATGCTTACGGTAAAATACTGGCAGCTGAGGTTGCCGGTACTTTTATTTTTTAATATATGTATGCAAATGTGTATGTATGCGTGTGTATATCTTTACATATTTACAAATACTCTTTTTCTTTTAATTATTGTAACTTTACTTGTTACTTCAATGGGTGTGTCCTGTATGTTAATAGAAGGGAGGGATGGGTGGGTTAGAGGGTGGTTACACTTAGGTATTTCTTTTTCCAAAAAAAAGGAAACTATGAGCATTGTTTTGGGGACATTTTCCCTATGCCTGTGTTTATGTATACTTTGAGATGTTTAAAGCTCAATAAAACATATAACAAAAAAAAAAAAAAAAAAAATGCCACTGCCCTCTCTCCCAGACATCTCCATACCTTCACAAGTGTGTCACCTGGACCAAACACCTTTCTACTCTTTATCCTCTTCATAGCTTCCAGATTTCATTGCTAAAAGTGTGGGGCTTCCAGGATGCCATGGCATCATAATGCTATACACACAACACATATTTAAATATGTGTAGTGTGTATGTGTCATGTCCTCTTCTGTACTTCATGATTCACTGTCCTCCATCTGTCTCTGTCATTTTCTTCATTCATGAGCTCCTCAAAGTACTCCTTCCACCCCCAACACACTTCAGTTGCATTAGTGCACTTTACAGTATATTGTAAATGGACTAGTTCTTATATAGCACTTTTCTACTCTGTTTTGAGCACTCAAAGCACTTATACAACATGTTTACATTTACCCCATTCACACAAGCACTTCCATGATTAACAAAGCTAAGTGCTTTTTATTATCTAACATTCACACTCCAATGGTTGAGTCGGAGAGCAACTTGGGGTTAAGTATCTTGCCCAAGGATACATTTGCATGCAGCCTGGAGTAGCCAGGAATTGAACCGCCAACCTTCTGATCAGTGGGTGACCTGCTCTAGCTCCTGAGCTACAGCCACCCCTGTAAAGTAAAGAACCTACAATAATTACAGAGAAAACCCAACAGTCCAAACGACCCCCTATGAGCAGCACTTGGTGACAGTGGGAAGGAAAAACTCCCTTTTAACAGGAAGAAACCTCCATCAGAACCAGGCTCAGGGAGGGGGGGTCATCCGGGGTGGCTGTGGCTCAGGAGATAGAGCAGGTCATCTAAATGGTAAATGGACTAGTTCTTATATAGCACTTTTCTACTCTAACCAAGCACTCAAAGCGCTTATACAACATGTTTACCTTCACACAGTCACATGCATTCATACTGCAATGCTCGGAGATTAGTGGGTGACCTGCTCAACCTCCTGAGCCACAGTCACCCCATCTACTTATTGGAAGGGCGGGTTCGTTCGTGGCTGCTCCAGTCTGTGTACCAAAGTGTCCTTGGGCAAGATACTAATCCCCAAGTTGCTCTCTGATGCAACCATCAGAGTCTGAATGTTAGATAGAAAGCACTTTGAAATAGAAAACAGTGCTTGTATGAATGGGTGTGTGTGAATGGATTAATGCAAACGTGTGGACAAGTGCTTTGAGTGCTCAGCTAGAGCAGAAAACTGCTATTTAAGAACTAGTCCATTTACTTTCTGTATAAGATGAAGTCCACCTGAGTGCAAGTATGATTTGTCCCACAGTCCAGTGAATCACTCATGTGTACATGAGGACAGAATATTAGAAACCCTGAATACAGGTGGATGATGGTGGAGCAATGGTATAAATCTTGAAAGTGCCTATTGAGGGAATGGATGCAGGTGAGCAGCCAATGGAAGAAGATCAGACGAAACTGTGACTGTGGTGTATAAAGGCACAGCGGGGGGATATTCAGGTTTTTTAGAGTTTGTTGGACATCTGCAATGAATCAGTGCAGCCTGGTGGAAGAAGCACTCTGTTCTTCAGAGACATGCTCCAACCTTTGTGCTGTATCTGTGCGGATAATAAACCCAAACACCTCAAAGATCTACTTGAAGACTAAAGCAGTGCTGACTGTTGTGGACTTTCCTCCACAGTCACCTGATCTCAACCCTTCTGAGCATTCATCTGATATTCATAAAACATTTGCAGAATTTAGTAGGCTTAGTCTTAGTAGGTGATTAGTAGGTGACCTGCTCTGCCTCCTGAGCTACAGCTGAAACTACATTCAAAGAGATGCAGAAGAGAAATATCTTCACTTGTGGTCAGGTGGAGGATAGTGTTTTTTTGATTCTTATTCATATTTCCAGATGGCCCTCAACCATCACTGCAAATGACAATTTTGAAATTACATAATTTTTAATATTAGGCCTGAATATTTCTTTCCAAATGGACAGAGGTAACACACACACACACACACACATCTTATGATGTCCCATCATCAAAGTGCACTGAAGAAGCTGCTTATTTCCAATTTCAAAATCAGCCACATAACCCCCCAACCATGTTAGATCCATGTTAGAACCATGTTAGATCACAAACAGATTTTAACACTGACAAACTCCTCAGGAAATAGTCTGCACCACAGCAGGGGTTATAGCTCTGAATGAAGGCTTTAAAGAGTTTGCTGAAGGAGCAGAGCTCAGAAACAGAAGAGCTCAGAGGACCCTGAGGTGCTACTTGAAGAAGAGGCCATCGTGGGCCATTTCCTCCTGTTTGAAATGTAAAAAGTGTCTGAAGGTTTGCAGTGATTTGGTTCTCTGGCTCATCTTTAAATTCTGGGACACATTTTCTGTCTCACATCATGTTTTGAAGCTCGTGGCAGCTTCTCTCTGCTTAAGGAAAAACTCATGAAGGAATACCAGCTGCTGGGATGAGGCATCACTGTGGAAGAACTCACTGTGGACCTTTGCACAGGTAACTCATCACAGCAAACCTCTGTGAAGACATTTAAATCCACCTGCTGGAGTTTCTCAGCTGCCACAGAGAGCTGCTTTCACTGCTTTCAAGATGGTACCATTTCCCTACAAATCCTGTCAGTTTGTGTTGCAGCCAAAACATGAGGAGAGGCTCTGTGATGTAAGGTTTACACTGAGAAGCAGAGGAAAAGTGATCTAAATCTAAACACATTATCAGTGATTGATGAAGAAGCTTTCCTTTACACTGTGTTTTTACATTTTCTGTAAGCATCAAAGATTTATTGTCATTAAAAAGTTTGATGTGCTGTGATGATGTTCCAGTTACTGTTTAAACTTCTGGATGCTTCGTGTGGTTTGCAGTATTTGTGTATTAGGACCATTCTACTGAACTGGTTCAAGTTCAGAGTTTGAATTTGCTAAAAATGTATTTTTGTTCTTTTTAATCAATTGTTGATCAGATATCTGCTGCTCTGGATCAAAGGGGCACATATTTAGTGACAGAACACTCAATGCTCATTTTGTATTTCAAACTATCTTCTAATAACTTTCCTCTCCCAAAGTTTGTCATAAATACACAGCAGAATTAAAGTCTCGAACATACTGAGATTTGTGTGGATGATACGAATATCTTTTGTTCAGTGAGAGTTTACAGCAGCATTTAGAAGTAATCTCAACAAAAATGAAGAAATTGAAACTGTGGTTTGATATTAACAAATTTTCATTTCATGGTCTAGAACTTCCAAAGTTTTATCACTATTACTTAGCCAATAGTCTGCAATATGTTTCCAAATGGATCAAATCAAGCTCCTCAGGCAGCCCATGGCTGAATCTAGAACAAGCACTCTGTAAGAAAGTAAAAATCTCTGACCTACCTTTCATTAGCTCCAGTATTAACCATCATAACTGCTTTAAAATCCTCAACATAAACACCTCTCTGACAGCCTGGTGGGAATTCTTCACTTATCCCATGGAAACTGACACCCATTTGGAACAATCCAGATATATGTCAGAAAAAGGAACTACTAAATTTTCCAGTGTGGTAAGAGAAAGGAATGCAGAATCTAGAACATGTTATTGGAGATAGAACCTTTATTTCATTTCAAGAACTTATTTCAAAATATAAATTTCTTGAACATCAGCAACTGAGCTCCATCATAGATCATCATAGTCTTTTGTCCTGTTTCTCTCCCCTCAGCAGATGACCCCCCCTCCCTGAGCCTGGTTCTGCTGGAGGTTTCTTCCTGTTAAAGGGAGTTTTTCCTTCCCACTGTCACCAAGTACTGCTCATAGGGGGTCGTTTGGACTGTTGGGTTTTCTCTGTAATTATTGTAGTGTCTTTACCTTACAGTAAGGTGATTGCTGTGATTTTGGGGTGGCAGTGGCTCAGGAGTAGGTCAGCTACTCACTGGAACATTAGTGGTTCGATTCCTGGCTGCTCCAGTCTGCATGCCAAAGTATCCTTGGACAAGAAACCCCAACTCTGAGCTGGCATGCTTTCCCTGCTGCTTGGGATCTGCTGAGGCAGAGCTAACCTGAACCCCAATTTGCTCTCTGATGCAACTGTCAGAGTGTGAATGTTAAATAGAAAGCACTTAGCTGTAGAAGGAAGTGCTTGTATGAATGGGTCATTTGGTGCTACCCAACTGAATTGCATGAACTGAGGCCTGTAGAGTCTCAGAGGGAGCTTTTGGCTTTGTTGCAGTTTCTCTGAGTGTTGCACAGTCTGAGCTTGGGGTGAATTTGCTGGGATGTTCACTCCTGGGAAAACTGTGACATTGTGTTAACACACTTGAATGCTCCCGACCTGTAAACTGCCCAAACTTCTGCTTTTATAGAGCTGCTCACGTTTGCTGATGCTTAGTTACCTCTTAATTCCTGTAGAACTTCTACAGGAATTAAGAGGTAATTCCTGGGTGGACTTTCACACACTGCTTCTGCACTTTGGCTTAGTTTTGATAAATAAATAATGATACAGTGGACTATATCATACTATATCACCGAAACAAAACAAAACCAGGCAGGGAGAAAAAAAAAAAAAAAATGGGGCACCAACAAAAGCAGGGGCACAAGGCCGGAGAGCTCCAATGTCCAAAACAGGGGTCCAAACGAGGAGAAGTTCAGGAGCTATAACAAAAAGAAAAGAGCGGCCAGGGGGAAAAACAGTCAACAGTTCAGGGGGCCGCCCAGGCCAAGGGGCCAAAAAGCAGAGTCCAAACCAGTCAGGCGGCCGACCGCAGTTCCAGCGGCGGCGACGAGGAGACGAGACTGAGGGCCGACCGCGCTCCCAGCGGCGGCGGCGAGGAGACGAGACTGAGGGCCGACCGCGCTCCCAGCGGCGGCGGCGAGGAGACGAGACTGAGGGCCGACCGCGCTCCAGGCGGCGGCGACGAGGAGACTGGGGGCCGACCGCGCTCCCGGCGGCGGCGGCGAGACGAGACTGAGGGCCGACCGCGCTCCCGGCGGCGGCGGCGAGACGAGACTGAGGGCCGACCGCGCTCCCGGCGGCGGCGGCGAGACGAGACTGAGGGCCGACCGCGCTCCCGGCGGCGACGAGACGAGACTGGGGGCCGACCGCGCTCCAGGCGGCGACGAGACGAGACTGGGGGCCGACCGCGCTCCAGGCGGCGACGAGACGAGACTGGGGGCCGACCGCGCTCCAGGCGGCGACGAGGAGACTGGGGGCCGACCGCGCTCCAGGCGGCGACGAGGAGACTGGGGGCCGACCGTGCTCCAGGCGGCGGCGGCGACGAGGAGACCAGACTGGGGGCAGACCGCGCTCCAGGCGGCGGCGGCGAGACGAGGCAGGAGGCTCGAACTGAGCCAGACGCTCAGACTGAGCGTGATCCTCTGGCTTCAGATGCGGCTCCGACTGAGCCGGACCCTTGGGCTGAACCCCTTGGGCTGAACGGGGCCTATAAGGCGAGGCTCCGGATGCGCAGGCTGGGCACACAGCTGCGTTATTGAGCAGCTGGGGCTGCTTGGGGGATTGTTTGGGTGACTGTGGTGGAGAGGGTGATGGTAACAAGGACTCTGACCGGCGCTCTGACTGAGAAGCTGCTGTAGCTAACGCTGAAGGCTGTGACTGAGGCTGTGGGGAAGCCACTGCTACCGCTGACTGAGGCTCTGACATGAGTGACTGGGGGGAAGCTGCTGCAGCTAACAGTAGGGGCATTGACTGGGGCTCTGGCCGGGAAACTAGGGGCTCAGAAACTGAGGGGACCAACGCTAGAGGGCTGACTGAAGCTGAAGGGTCTGAAACTGAAAAGGAGACAGGAACTAAAGGTTCGGAATTCGTGGACGCTGGAGCTAAAACTGAATGGGCAGAAGGAACCAAAGGAACTGAAGCTACGGGAGCTGGCACTAGGACAGGATCTGAGGGGACCGGAACCAAGGGGACTGTAGGGACTGAAGCTGAAGACGTGGAAGCAGGCCGGGAGACGACTGGCTGCGTGGAAGCAGGCCGGGAGACGACTGGCTGCGTGGAAGCAGGCCGGGAGACGACTGGCTGCGTGGAAGCAGGCCGGGAGACGACTGGCTGCGTGGAAGCAGGCCGGGAGACGACTGGCTGCGTGGAAGCAGGCCGGGAGACGACTGGCTGCGTGGGGACTGGGACCGAGGGAGCAAGGGCTGAAGGGACTGAGGCACCAGAGGTGGGAGCAGAGGAGGACATTAAGGGAACCTGAGAGGCTAAGGGGACCTGGGAGACTAAGGGGACAAAAACTGAAGGAACTGAGGATGAGAGAGCACAGGGGACCTGAGGGACCAAAGTTGAAGGGAACTGAGAGGCTAGAGGGACCGAAGCTGAGGCAGAGGGAGCACGAGCTAAGGGAACTGTCGTAGAAACTGACACTGGGGAAACCGGGACCGAGGAAGAGAAGGCTGAGGGGAATGAGGTGGCCGACAAAACCAAAGCAGAGGGAGCTAAAGAACCACCTGAGGGGCCTGAAGGGACAGAGGGCACTGAGGAGACTGAGGATGAGGGCACTGAGGAGACTGAGGATGAGGGCACTGAGGAGACTGAGGATGAGGGCACTGACACTGGGAGAGCTGCGAGAGCTGGCTGGGACTGAACACGGGCTGGAGCTATGGGGGCTGGAGGCGCTGCTGACTGAGAGGAAAACACAGGGGCTGGCTGAGACGGGAACGACTGGGGAGGAGCTGGAGCTACAGCTGACTGAGACCGTGGTTGAGGAGGCTCTGCTGCAGGCGGCGTGGACTGCTGAGGGATGGCTGATGCAGCGGCCGGCGGCTGTGGCTTGGGTGCAGGAGCGGGTGCAGGAGCATGTTGGTCTGGAGCCACTCCCACCAGAGGAAACAGAATGGATGCAGAGTGAGGCTTGGTGGTTGCTGCAGCAGACGAGGATTGAGAGTTTAGTGCTCTAATTTGTGCCTCCACCCGAACAGCAGAGGCCATCCAGCCGGCGATAGTGGGCGAGAGCAGCAAGCGTGGGTTAGCATCCAAAAGACCAAGCACAGCAGAAAAACCAACGGAAAAAGTCTTAGAATCTG
The DNA here is from genome assembly GCF_007364275.1 of Archocentrus centrarchus. Taxonomy (NCBI): domain Eukaryota; kingdom Metazoa; phylum Chordata; class Actinopteri; order Cichliformes; family Cichlidae; genus Archocentrus; species Archocentrus centrarchus. The sequence continues at coordinate 11,273,006 of NC_044358.1, read as the reverse complement.
AGCAGTTGTAAATCCGGGAGGAGATTCTGAAAAACCTGTGAACTTCCTGTCCAAGTTCTTTGTCCATAAAGATAGCAGCGTCTGCAGGATCAATCGGAGGGGACTCAGATTCAGATAGGTGTGGTGTGGCGGTATGCACAGTGGGGGTTACAGGGGCAGCTGCCAAAACAGAGTTATCGTTCAGTAATGCCAAAGGGCTATTTGAATTGGAAGCTGGCGTGGGTTCAATGTCCACAATTTCACTGTCCGTGTCAACGATGCCTTCCACCATGGCAGGCAGCCGAGTACTCACAGTGGCAGATGCAGGAGATGAGTCAGGATTTGGCAGCTTTGTTTTACTCCTGTGACGCCGAGGCTGATGATGTGCCGGCAAAGCGGGTCGTGAAGGAGATGTGGTGGGAAAAGGAGAGGCAGGTGGAGACGAGTCAGAGGTCTGGGAGAAACCGCCCAGCCTAATCCCTAAAGGCAGGGGCGGAGGTGGGGCAGCTGTTCCGAGCGGCTGCCGTCGTGCAGCTGGTGAACGGGGCTGTGGCTGCTGAGGTGGAGAGAGCGGCAAGCTCCGCAGCGGCGATCCTTTGTCCCAGCTAGGATCTCCCCCGGCGCGGTGAGAACTGCGGAGCTGTCTCTCATACTCGGGAGCCAGCCACGGCTTCCTCCTCACCACTTCCTGTAGGTGAGCTTGTACAGCTAGCTGCCGTTCACGTAGGTCAGAGTCCGCGGGGTCTGTGTAATGGTCGTGTTGTTCTGTCATGTCGGGCCGTGTGGCTGAAGCAGGGAGACCCCAAAACGCAGGACTCGGGGGTGATGAATTTAGTGGTTTTATTAACAGAAAGGTGATAACAAAACTGGGCTGAAGCCAGAACTAAACTGCAAGAAATGGATCACACGCACGACGGAGGCAAAACGACAACACGACAAAGAACAGAGGCAAACTGAGGGCTTAAATACACAGCAGGTAATCAGGGCAAGAGGAAACAGCAGGGAGCAACAGGTGAAGCAAATGAAATTAATAACAGGGGAAGCAAAACTAAACACAAAGCACAGGGAACACACGACTGCCAAAATAATACAGGAAGTGACTAACCAAGGTGCACACAGACATGGGGCAGAGACGCAGACTAGTCACAACACTAGGAATAAACTCAACATGAAAACACAGGAGGTCAGGGTTCAGACATCATGACAAAACAGACAAGACCATGGAGCAGGGGAAACAGGGACGAAGGGAACACACGTATCAGAACAACTGAAAAATAACAAAACTCATGGGAAAACAGAACTAAACACAAAATGCTGGGCAGACGGCCCAGGACCATGACACTGTGTGGTATGAAAGAAGCTGAGATCTTGCATAATGCAAATGTTTGGGTAATCTTCTGAATAAAGTGTCAGCCAGTTTGATTTTATTTATTTAGTTCAGGTGACTCATCCCTCTAGAGTTGCTTTTTGTGCTGCCTTTTATTTAAACCAACTAATAAAACTTTACAGTCACAAAAAAATCCAATGTTTTCTGTTTAGATGAGCCCTTTGTGGGGCAGGTAAATCAGGTAATCTTGCAGTGAATCATGCAGGGAGAATGTCCCCAGGCAACAAAGCAACGTGTGTTGCTTTGTTGATCAAACCATCAGAGGAGCTGTTTACAGTCAACAGGTGAGCCTGACAGAACGCGGCTTTGACTTTTCCTCCTTTTGAGGCTTTGTTCTGTGTGATGCTCTTACCGTCTCTGTACCCACTCAGTACGAGCAGCTGTTAAGGTCCCCAGAAATGATCAAAAATGCCTTAGGGTGCTGTGTCTGCAGCCTTGCTGTGACAGAGTGAATTCTCTCAAATGCAGTGGCTGCATCTGCATCACCCAGAGGGATGTAAACACAGACAGCAATCACATGACTAAACTGCCTTGGCAAATAATATAGCTGCAGGCTTACGGCTTACAGCTCCAGTTCCGGGCAACACAACACCGTCTGAAAGCTGAAGGCTCTGCCTCCCATTCTACTCTTAAGTATCCTAGGAACCACAAGTAAGCCAGCAGTCTGAGAGTGAAGTGCTCTGTTCGGGTGATATGGTACTATGAGGTCTTTGAGATAAGATGGGGCCTGATTATTCAAGACCTTGTAGGTGAGGAGAAGGATTTTAAATTCTATTCTAGATTTAACAGGGAGCCAATGAAGAGAAGCCAACATGGGAGAAATCTGCTCTCTCTTTCTAGTCCCTGTCAGTACTCTAGCTGCAGCATTTTGGATCAGCTGAAGGCTTTTCAGGGAGCTGATAATAATCAGAGGTGGGAAGTAACAAAGTACAAATACTTTGTTACTGTGCTTAAGTAGATTTTACAGGTATCTCAACTTTACTTCAACTTTTTACTTTTACTCTCTACATTTTTAAACAAATATCTGTACTTTCATTTTCATTTCTTATATTTTCAAAACAACCTCGTTACTTTATGTTTAACATGTTTCAGGAAAGTTTTTTATTTCCAGTTGTGGCCGACTTGGGTTATGGTGAGTGATCACTCCTTTTTTTTTGTTTCTCTCTCTCCGTTTACTTGCTCTCTACATGACGTCATACCACACCTGTGGTTGATTTGTAAAGTGGGGTCTCGTATGATAAAGGCATCCAGCTTGCGAGGTGGATTTATTCCTCTGTTTAGCCTAAGGGTGGAAGCAACAGAGCAGCCCGGTTGAATGGTGTGAATACGACAGTGTAGCTGCCGCATACAGGAGCCTTGACTTTTAGCGTGGTGGTATATCTGCAAACCTGCCTTTCCGGACTCCTGGGTTTCTAAAACATACCTGTTATCAGCACCCGTTGCAGTCAATACTACTGCTGTATGCTTCATGCATGCCAGCAGTGATTTCCCCCCGATCGCCAGTCTGCTGTTTTGCCTGCAGGGGATTGTTTTACCTGCAAGGACTGTTTTGCCAAACGAGGGTTGTCTTGACTAGCGAAATACTGTGTTATTGAAGGGTCTCTGTTCTGCCCTGAGAAAGATGTTGTGACGCCTCGCTAATTGATTTGCCTGGATTAAATATTTCGCCCCGGTTTGATACATCCTACGGGAATTGACGGTAATGTAGTGGTGGGCTTGAATCCAGCTTGGCGTCCTTTCTTTTTACTATTGTGGGTTTCTAAAACATTTAATCCCAGTGTGCGCGTGTGTGCTCATACTGGGCATTTTAGAATTGTTTTTTTATTATCGTTTACTTTTTACCAATTTGTTGTAAGGTGCTCATTTGTGCGATTGTCGCACCTCACTGTGTTTTTTTATTTTTGTGTTTATATTTTATTATTTCTGGTTTTTAGGTGTGATTGGAGCGTGACGAGCCAGTAGCAGTGTGGGCCCTTCTTGGTGGTGGGATTTTTGTCCAGTTTTGTGGTCACGATTGCTGTGCTGCACTTGCGGTGAGATTGTTGCGTGTATTGTCGTGATTATTCTCTTGTTTTTCTTTTAGTTGTGAAGGTCCCCTGCTACTGGTAAGTTTAGCTTGGCTTTTATTTTTTTTGGTTATTTATTTGTTTATTTTGAGGTTGCGTGAGCACCTACTGTTGTAGTTTTATTTCTGGTTTTATGGTTTTATGTGCTTATTTGTTAAATAAAGAAATTGTTAGTCCAGAACTATATCTCTGTCTCCGTGTATTTTCCTGTGCATACCTGTGCATATTTTAAGGTGTTTAATTTAATTTTATTCGATTAATCCTTTCTGGAGGGTGAAATTCCCTCCGGTGGCGTTGTCGCAGCAATTTATTAAGACACCAAAAAGAGGCCTGTGACCACACCGTCACACAGTCACTGCAAACTTCAAACCAACCTGAGCCTAAATATAGGAACAATAACACATGTGGGACAATTGAACCATCATATCCATCTCTCTTTGTGTTATTCAAAGGTTGCATGAAAATACTGCAGTTTAGTGCAGGATAAAGAGGTTAGCTTGCTGTACTGTGGTGAATTTACAGTAAAGCTCTGTGTTGGACTGGTGCACATGGCTGTGGTGTCCATGTTCATCGTTGCTGATGATGTTTAGATTCATTCATTGAATTAAACCTTTATACTAATGCTGTCAGTATAAAGATAGTATAAGCAGTATACTGTCAGTGTGGGGGATGGAAACCAGCCAAGATAGTTTTTGAAATACTGGGTTACATCTTGTTGAATTTGTGTAACTCCACAAAGAGCAGTAAATCTAAGAGCAGCAGCAGATGATCACAGCCTGACACAAAGAAAATCTACTGGTGCTCACAACAGAAATTATTGTGAGTAGTGATCCTTTTCCCAGTGCTGAGCCACTACAACCGATTTTGGGGTCCCCCCAACTGCTGAATCCCACTGTAACCCCTGATTATAGTAATTTTTCTGTTTAGGTGAGACAGAGTCACTCTCTACAATGTAGGCAACAGCAAATAGAGCTTTTTTATTTTTTACTCTCCTCATGTTCTACATAACAGTGTTCAAGCTGAATGCATTCATTAGAATTATAATTTAGATTGAAATGAAGTTTGTATTCTCGTGTAATAATGTTGTTTTATTATTACATTAATATAACATAGAAACATGGTAAACATTTAAACGTGGTAGAGATGTCCTCCAAAGAGTTACTTTTACTTTTGTACTTTGAGTACATTTTAGAGCCTTTACTTTTTCACTTTTACTAGAGAAAAGAAGTTGAATCAGTACTTGAACTTTTACCAGTGTTTTTTTACTCAAGTATCTGTACTTCTACTTAAGTGCAGAATGTCTGTACTTTTGCCACCTTTGATAATAATGAATTACAATAATCCAGCCTAGAGGTAAAAAAAAAATGCATGAATTTCAGCATCACTCTGAGAAAGGATGTTTCTAATTTTAGAAATCTTGCACAAATGCAAAAAAGCGGTCCTACATATTTGTCTAATATGTGGTTGTTATGTGGTTAATATGTGGTGTGTTTCTGGTCAAAAACATCTCCAAGATTTCTCACAGTGTTACTGGAGGCCAAAGTAATGCCATCCAGAGTAAGTATCTGGTTTGACACCATGTTTCTAAGATTTGTGGAGCCGAACACAAGAACTTCAGTTTGATCTGAATTTAAAAGCAGGAAATTAGAGGTCATCCAGGCCTTAATGTCTTTAAGACATTCCTGCAGTTTAACTAATTGATGTGCATCATCTGGCTTCATGGATAGATAAAGCTGTATTTCAGTAGGAGACACACTGGAAAACTGTCATGTCCATGACATTGAGGAGGGTAGGATAAGTATCACTGCATGCCATATCCAATCTAGAGGGCATAGGCTTTTTAAGAAATGTGTGATTTAGGGTGTTTGACCTGCTTTTGGACATGTTGGGCTTAATGCCATCCAGACTAAGTATCTGGTTAAACACCATGTTTGGTGTAAATAGAATTGGTCCCAGCACAGAACCCCATAATTAACCTTAGTGCAAATATGCTCCAACCTCTGCTTTGCATCTGTAGAGGACTTGTCCTGCAGCAGGGTGATGATCCATACACCACAAAACATTGAAAAATCATCCATGAACCACATTTTCCTTTCTTTCCTCAGTCACTTTTCTTCATTTCATCCTACATTAAAAGGAGGAAGTTACAATAAAAAAAACCTGTGCTCATAAGCAAAATTTATTCTGTTTTTCTTTGTGTTTGTGTCAGTGTTCAAAAATACTGTCACTGTTTGTGAGAAGTCCCTGAAGCAACAAAACACACTGCCGGCATTATTTTCTCATCACTGCTTTAGTAACCAACTATGAAACAACACAGAGACCAGGGAAACAAAAAGCAAATGAGATCAATGAGATAAGCCAGGTACATGAGACTGAAGTTCAGCTGATGTTTAGATAATTACCCCTCAGACAGTGTGCAGGTTATGTCTGGAGCCGATCCCAGCTGTCGTAGGGCAAGAGGTAGGACAGTTTGCCAGCCTGTGGCAGGGTTAACACAGAGAGTTAACACAGGCCTTTTAGAAAGGTTTTAACTGCTCTTTATGAATTCAGGCAGAACAATTTTGAACATGCACTTGTAAGAGACAGTGAATCTAAACCAAAGAATGTTCTGTGCTTTATCCCTTTAACTTGGGGAAGAAAATCATTTGACTTTCAAAGCAGGAGGGGAAGTTGGACCTGTGTTTGTTTTTAGACTTTACAGTCAAATCATTTCCAGGTACTCCGGTTTCCTCCCATGGTCCAACTGTAAACTGCCTGTAAAATTGAAAGTTGAAAGTCCCCTTCATATACAACCCACAGTCACATGTATTTCAGGTGGGACCAGTTCTCCACCCAGACAATAAACAGGAACTTTGGCTCAAACTTGACTGTCCTATACAACTGGAAGCAAAAACGTTTCACTCTCTAATCTATATTTAAGAAATAAATCAGGAATTTGCGGGAAAGTATCTTATGTGCTTCAGTCTCATCAGGAAGGAAGACACTCAAGTGAGTAATACTACTGCAATTGTTATATATTAATAAAGGAACCTTCTGTTACTGCTATTTCCTTTTTCATCAAATCTCCAGGGTATAATCAGTTCAAATCCTGTAAGTGTATTTTGTGTAATCAATTGTAAAATCAACTGTTTCTCAGTTTGTAGCATTGCCATGGAAGTTCCATTTGGTTTCTCTGAAAGTAATGAACATTTAAGGGGAATTAAAAAAAGAACAACAGAAGCCATGAAGAAGGAGCTGCACAGACCCGAAATTACTTACTTAGTCCTCTTTGTCCTTTTGGGACATAAGGGCGCTAACAGATTTAAAATAATACACTATTAAATGCTGACAGGATTGGAGAATGTGTCTGTGCTAAATATGTCATGGTCCCTGGGTCTTGGACCCAGAGTTTTGGATTTGTGGTCCGTGATTTGTTGTTTGGATGGAAAATATGATTTGTTTTCAAGTTTCCATTCAGCGTATCTACCCAGCGCAGCTCAACTCAACTTAGCGCGGTTTGAAGGTGTTTCCATTAGTACATGGTACCAGGTACTTTTTTAGTATTCACTCAGCCAGGGATCCTGTGCCTTTTGCTCCCTGCATGCTTGATTTACAAGTTTACCCCTCTTTGTATTTCCCTTCTCTCTTCTTCTGTTGGTTTCATCCTTGTATTGCTTATCTTCTGTCTCTGTATCAAGATTTTATGTCTTAGGTCTGGCATCTTATTTCCTTTCTTATTTTGATAGTCTCTCATCTGTTGTGTTTTGGATTTAGTTTTATTTTCCTTGTCTCATCTTCAGGAATTAGTTTCAGTTGTGCTCCTTGGTGTGTACAGATATAGGCAGTTGCCAGCAGCTCCCAGTTTATATATTGTTGCGCAATCTCACTGCTCTCTGAATGCACTGTTCACTGACAGAACCCAGCAATAATCAATTCACATTTAAATTTCAATACTACTTTTTGTTTTAAAACATTACCAGTGCTATCAAATAATTGTTTCATGCTTTCATGTTCAGCAATAACCAACCAGTGCAAGCAGTCTGTTCAGTGTGGACATCCTCTCCTTTACTGGCTGCAGGCAAATATATCAGTGTTTTACATAAAGGTTCAACATTATGATTCTGTTAGAGTTATAGAACCCCTGAGCGAATTTAAAATGTAAGAATATACAGTGTAGCAGGCTGTTAATAAACGTGCTTCAATTATCACTGCTTCTCCTGGTGGATGCACAAGACATTATCACCAGCTTTCCTAAATGGGTGTTACCATTCATAGTCATATTGCCCACGTCATAAGCATACCTGTCATGTTTTGCATTTAAAAATAAGGGAATTTTTCCACAGCCGAAAATAGAAATTGGAGGAGGAGGAGCCTACAATACAATACAGCTCCTCTTGTCACAGCAATGGTGTTTGACACAACAGAGCATGCAGACAATAATTTTGCTTGCTTAAGCTGCCAGATAAGACAGGTTAATTAAAAAAAAAAAAAAATGTTGGGAGAGAACAGGAATAAAAAGCTTTGGGTGGGCAGTGTGTCAGAGAGTTACTGAACTTAATCTGGATCAGGTCACCATTAGTCAGACTGTGCCATTGCCCACGGTCCCACCATGGATAATTTGATCCAGCCGCTGACTTCAAATTACTGGATAAGAAGGACAAGGACAGGGAATTTATTTTGAATCCACAAACAATTCAAAAATATATTGATCAATATAGTTATGTTCAGGTTTATACAGGTGCTTCAAATAAACACAGTCAACATTATACCATTCTTTGTACTGGAGTTTCAGGTTAAAGTGGGGAAAAGGGTCATTGACGGGTTGTTAGTTTACACAGGAGATATGCTTTCAATACTGTTGGTGGTTCAGTGGATTGAGGAGGTAAGGCCAATTAAGAGTAAATAATATGTTTGGACTCAAGTTCATCATTGGCCAGTTTGTGGCATGGTCATTTGGGCAGACATTTTAATAGAATCTCAGCAGACGCTGTATATGATCGCTATGATGGGCTTATGGTCAACTTCTTATGGGTGCCAGCACATTATGGAGTCAGCGGAAATGAAATGGCAGATAGCAAAGGAAGTTGGAAAAAGCCTGTCAGTTGCTCTGAGTGTTAGTTTTAGTTGGACTGAGACAAAGAGAATAATAAGGCAGAAAATGAAGGAGAGTTTCAAAAGCAATGGGAGGAATAAAGTAAAGGTCGACAGTTCTATAGAATTCAAAGGAAAGCGGGAGTGGAAGGAGTAGGAGAGAGGAGACGATCATATTGAGATAATGCACCATTTTGTTGTTTGTATGGATTGTGACACGTTTTGGACATAAAATTGATTTGGTTGCATTTGTTAACAGAGCTTAAATGTGGATATCTGCTTTACTTATGAAGTTGTGAGGTATCAAACATGCCAGAAAACTAAGGTGACATTTCAACTGGCCAACTGGAATTCAGTTTGATAGTATGAAGGTAAAATCCCGCTTGGCTTCATTAGATATACCAGTTACAATTCCAAAAAAAAAAATCAACTGATTCACATTTCAAATGACTAATTTCACACATCAAACATGAAATAACATATCTACAGATTTCTGGGGTGGGATCGTGTCCCACTGCTAAAGATCCAAACAATCCTCTGATCAGCTCCCTCAGAGATTCACTGTAGGTTTACAATGTCTTCTTTGTCTCTGAGTTTGAAAATGTGGCAGAGCAGCTTGAAGTAAAGAAGAAAGCTTTAAGATTATTCTCACAGTATAATATAAAATCCCATCTGACAATAGATCACTTATCAAAGTAGATTTATAGATTATAGCTTGAAGTCAGAGAAAATAGTGCAGTGATTTAAAATACTTTTTTCTGCTTCTGTTCAAGGATCATCATGGAGGATCTATTTGCTTCAGTTAAAAATGCTCTGGAGAACAATGACACTGCTGTCGCAGCTGCAAAAATTCACGAATATATAGAAAAACATGAAAATAGTTCACTAAATATTGCTATCACAGGAGAATGTGGTGCAGGTAAATCAACCTTTGTTAATGCCTTCAGAGGCCTAAAAGATGAAGATGAGGTAGGTGATGTCATAGAAACCATCTCAGAGGTTACATCATACCCCCATCCAAGCTATCCCAATGTTACTTTATGGGATCTTCCTGGAATTGGCAGCACTATGTATCCAGCTAATGAGTACCTGAAGCGTGTTAAATTTGAGAAGTTTGACTTCTTCATCATCATCTCAGCTAATCGCTTCAAAGAAAATGATGTGAAGCTTGTAAAAGAGATTCAAAAGATGAAGAAAAAGTTCTACTTTGTTCGCTCAAAGATCGACAACGACATCCGTGCTGCAGGAAGAAAGAAAGACTTCAATGAAGAGAAGAGTCTTACCCAAATGAGGGAAAACTGTGTTGAAGGCAAGTTTCTCTTAATATTTATATTCTTACAATATCCAGCCATTCTTTTCTGTTTATCCTATTCAGGGGGCAGCTGAACAGCTGTCATAGGGTGACAGGCAGGGTACACCCTGTACAGGTTGCCAGCCTGTTGCAGGGCCAACGCAGAGAGACAAACAAACCATCCACACTCACACCTATGGGCAACTTACAATCACCATTTAACCTAACCCCAGTACATGCATGTCTTTGAACTGTGGGAGGAAACTGGAGTACCCAAAGAAACCCACACAAACACGGGGAGAACATGCAAACTCCACACAGAGAGGTACAGGCCAAGGTGGATTTGAACCCAACAGTGCTAACCACCACACCACCTTCTGTAAGGGATGTTACACTATTAAAATAAAAATCCCAAAGACATATTGAATTCATGCTCATCTACATGTGAAACTAGAGATTCTGAATGTCTCATTCATTTAGTGTCTGAGTTGAGGTTTTATTGTGCCACAGTGAGAAATGGAGGATCATCTGTCAGCTCATTTTTAAGTATCAGAAAATGGTATAAAAATTAGCTTCAAGATCATAATCATAACCTCTGAAATTTTTTTCTGTATTTTCTTAACACAGGTCTTAAAGGACAAGGCATTGAGTCTCCACAGGTCTTCTTGGTTTCCAGCTTTGATCTCCGCTGTACCAGTGGAGATCTGCTACATCAGACTTTCAGTAGAGAACTTCCTGAACTCAGGAGGCATGCTCTGCTGTTGCCCGTGCAAAATATCAACCTGGAGATCATCAACAAAAAGAAAGAAGCTTTTCTGACTAAAATAAAATACTACACTCTTCTGTCTGCAGCTGTAGCAGCTGTTCCAGTTCCTGGAGTTTCTGCTGCTGTTGATATAGGCTTGATGATTACAGTTGTCAGAGAATTTATATTTGGGTTTGGTCTTGACAAGCCATCACTGATGAGACTTGCTGCCAGCTCGGGGGTGCCATATACTGATCTGTGTGCTGGCATCAAGTCATCATGGGCTGGAGTAGAAATAGACAGAAATCTCATCATCAAGATGTTAATCGGATTTACAGCTACAGCTGCATTATTGGCAGCAAAGGAACGATCACGATCCATTTCAAAATTTGGAATCCCAGCAGAAATGAGTTTCTCTTTTATCACCTCCTACAGCTGTCTGACATTTTTTCTTAACAGGTTTGTTGATGATGCTCAGAAGGTGTTTGAAAGAGCTCTGGGGTTAAAAACCCAGTAAAATAATGTGATACTTTTAAAACTGAAGTGTACTTAAGAGCATTTCTGTCTGAATGGCTGAAAAGAAAAAAAAGGTTTTGGAGCCCAAGTCAGAGATTAAATCTTAGGCATTACTGTAAACAGGCCATTCATGCTGGAAAATCCTCCAATCTGGCTTAATTCAAACAATTCTGCAAATAAGAGTTCTCCTAAATTCCTCCACAGTGCTGTAAAGACTCACTGCCAGTTATCACAAATACCTTATTGCAGTTCTAGCTGCCAAGGGTGGCTCAGCCAATTATCAGGTTCAGGGGTCAATAGCTTTCTCGCGTAATATCATCATTTAAAAACTTATTTTGAATTTACTCGAGTTATCTTTGTCTAATATTAAAATTTGTTTGATGATCTGAAACATATAAGTGTGACACTGAATTGCACTCTATAAAAATGCTTTGTCACAACAAATGCAGTTTCACTCTAACGAAGGAGTTAATTTGGAATTAATGAGGAGTGGAAATATTTTTCCTGTAAAACTGAGAAACTAATTCTGATTTCTGTGCACCAGAATAATAAAGACACAAGTTATGAAAAATTATATGTGGGAGTAGAGTTTTATTTAAATGTCTGTATTTTTTTATTTTATGCACACTTATTTGTCTTTCACAAATACAAATATCTGTGCAAGTTATTAAATTGTGAGCCTAAAGGTGATTGTCTTTAGCTTGAAATATCTCCTGCAGGCCATGAACTACAAAGTCCTTCTGTGAGAACACACAATCATTCAATCAATACAATCACTGACCATTCAAATTTATGAGTATTTTAGTCTACTGTGATTTTATTCATGTAGCTGAGAGAACAGTTACGTTGTTGAAGGGAAACTACAGTGAACTGAATATCAGAAAATGCAGTTTAAACCCAATCAAATGATTAAATTAGGATTAGGGATGAATTAACAAGTTCTGCTTGAGAAAAAGCATTTCATATAATCTGCACCCTACCACAGTTCAGTATAGTTTTCAAATTAATCTGACTCAAAGACATAGATTTGTCACTGACAACAAGCAAAAGCCTGCTAGTCCAAGAAACTCCACCCATAGTTGTCCTAATACATTTTTTCAGAGTTGCATAACAAGGATTTCTGAGTTTCCTGCCTCGAGTAGTGCCCAACCAAACTGAATCTTAGTAAAACTAGACTGGATGTACAAGTTTTAACTGACCTTGTTCACTACTGAAGTATATGTATGCACACACAGACACGGAGATTCAGTATGCATGCCCTCCTCTCTCTTTATTGTGCACAAAGCTAAGATTTTTACTTGATCACTGAAAATATATTTGAATACTTCAAACACTGGATATTAGGAGTGTAACAATTCTCCAAAAGCACAGTTAATACCTCAATTGTTGGGCCACAGTTTTTCTTGATACCTCAATATTTTTTAGAGACAATACAAGAAAGAAACAGGGAAACAATCTTATACCACAGACCTGGTCTCTTGATCATGACTGCATCATAAACATAAATAAACTCCATCATATTTCTGGTTCAGCTGTTGTGTGGATGATCTGCAAAACTACAGCTTTAACTGCTTTAGCTCCATGTTGGTCTCACCATATGGAAAGATAGAGCTGCACCGCTTGTGAAATGATGACTGTTATTTCAAAATGTTTTTGAATCTTTACTTAAAAGGTTAGGGGAACTTGAATGCTGAAGATGTGACAATTCATTTTATTTTAATTAATGGAGCAGGTGAGACAATACTGTATAACACACATTTAATCAGTTTTTCTTTTTCTTTTCTTACTGAGTGATTTACTCAAACAGTCAAGAGTTATGAAAACTCAAAATGTGTTGAATCAACATTTTTGAGTTTTCTGGGCCTTTAAAAAAAAAGAAAAAGAAAAGAAAAAAGAAAATTACAGTTAAATTGAATCTGATCCTCAACCCCATCACTGCCCCACCTACAGAGTTCAACAGAGACCAGTGCAAGTCTCCACCTGCAGACTGACCTCCACCAGCTCCATCCATCATCAGACTCACTGCTGCATACAGTTTTTATCATCGCTCCAGCAGCACAGCACACAGGTAAACCTCCAACACTGGATCCACCTCTCTACATTCTTCTGAGAATTTACATTCCCACAGATTCCAAACAGTAACATCTCCTTATCTGTTCAGCATAGTTATTCTTCCCTCTGTGCGTTCATTTTCTGTGAGTGTGCTGAGAGGACTTGGATGGTTTCAAGACTCATTTTTTGGGTTTTCTCTATAGCAGCAGAGGCAGAAGTCTAAGTCAGGACTTAGAGAGCAGGTGCTAAAATTCAGAGTTTAATGTTTGATCTCTTTGAGAGTTTGTCTTTGTTCTGAAAATGGAAAACAGAGGAGAAGAAACTTACAATTATTCTGACATCATGATATAAAATCAATTCTGACAGTAACTCAAAGTAGATACTGGATACAGTCTGCAGTCAGATAATAATTCAGTTATTTTAACAGCATTTTCTTCTATTTAAGGATCAGCATGGAGGCTCTGATTTCTGAAGTTAAAAATGATCTGAAGAACAATGACCCTGCTGCAGCAGTAGCAAGGGTTAAGGAACAGTCAAACCAACAACGTAATACTCCTCTAAACATTGCCATCACAGGAGAATCTGGTTCTGGTAAATCCACCTTTGTAAATGCCTTCAGAGGGATCAGTGATGAAGATGATGGAGCTGCTCCTACTAATATTGTTGAAGCCTCAAAGGAGCCTATACCATACTTCCATCCAGACTATCCCAATGTTAATGTGTGGGATCTTCCTGGAATTGGCACCACCAAGTTTCCAGCTAATGAGTACCTGAAGCATATTGGATTTGAGAAGTTTGACTTCTTCATCATCATCTCAGACACTCGCTTCAGAGAAAATGATGTGAAACTTGCTCAGGAGATTCAGAAGATGAAGAAAAAGTTCTACTTTGTTCGCTCAAAGATCGACAACGACATCCGTGCTGCAGGAAGAAAGAAAGACTTCAATGAAAAGACGACTCTTGATATAATCAGAAAGAGTTGTGATCAAGGTTAACATTTCTTTTAGTTAATACAAGAAATACTTTATCTAAAAACCTTGGGGGGGTTTTTGAGAGAAGTGTGGTTGCTTTATGTTGTGTATCTTTTATAACACAGATCTTCTGAAGCAAGGCATCAGCTCTCCACGGATCTTCCTGGTCTCCAGCTTTGAGCTCCACCTGTACGACTTCTCTCGCTTATATGAGACCTTAGGGAAGGACCTTCCTGAACACAAGAGAGATGCTCTGTTGTTTGCCACATCCAACATCAACCTGGAGATCATCAAGAAGAAGAAAGAAGCTTTTCAGTCTAAAATAAAATACTATGCCTCTCTGTCTGCATGTGTGGCAGCTATTCCACTTCCTGGAGTTTCTACTGCTTTTGATGTAGCCTTAATGGCGATAACTGCCAGAGATTATGTGCACGGATTTGGTCTTGATAAATCATCATTGCAAAGACTTTCTGCCAGAACACGTGTGCCATACCGTGATATGCTTGCTGTCACCATGTCACCACTGGTAGCTGGAGAAATAACTGAAGAGGTTATGCTGAAGATGCTGCCCCAGCTTGCAGGCATAACTGCACTTATGGCAATAGAAGAAGCAGTCAGATTGATTCCAATAATTGGAATAATAGCTTCAGCAGGCCTCTCTGGCATAGCAATCTATAATGTTCTGAATTATTTCCTTGACACACTTGCAAAGGATGCTCAGAGTGTCTTTGAAAGGTCTTTAACAGGACCTTAAAATGTTTGTGCTAATAAGTAAATGACAATGTGATTTAGTGTCACATTTAAAGTTGCAGTGCATGAAACAGCATTTAAATATTTTATTTTCACATTCAACTTAACCATTTGTATGAATGAATAAATATTATCTTAATCAAATCATTTAACTTGTCCAGCTGATCAGAGTATCAGAGGCCTCTGCAGGTCTCATTTCCTGTGATCAGAGCAGAAACAGCAGAGGAACTTCTCCCAGCGTCACACACTAAAACATTGCTCTTCATCAATACAGGAACAAATGTGATCTTATTATTCAGACAGAAACTGTGTACAGTGCAGACGAGCTGCTGCATTAATGTTATGAAGGTTTTTTCTAGTTGTTTATGTAATTAATGTAAACACTAAATTGTAATTTATTATTGTATATTATTTGATTTCATGTTATCATATTGTAGCTTCCAGAATAATAAGCACTTATTAATGCAGAGTGTGTGTTGTCATGTGATCAGAGGTGTGTAGGACACAAACTGCTCTGTGTTTGTGTCCTGTTGACTGCAGATTGTGATGAGTGTTCACAGTGGTCAACAAATACAGGTATGAACTGTAAAGTATATCGCCATCATTCCTGCCTGTTCTTAATAAAGTGTTCCTAATAAAACATTAGCATTTGTCACTATTCATCATTTGTTTTTAATCAAACAATAGATTCCACTCCAGCAGATAACACCCTGACTTATTAATCTGTACACATTTGGGGTGGACAGAATAACAGAAACCCTGTTGAACTCTCAGCTTTATTGGAACTAATTATTTAATAACCTGATGTGAGCAAAAAGTAACAGAAGTTCCTTCAACAGTTTCTCCAGTTGTCATAATTTATTTTGTGCCTGGATAGTACAAATCTATATGATCTAAGATAAAAGCAGTTCTTAGCTACAAAGTTACTCATCAGGGGTTTATTCAGTAAATCAACCTACAGCCATTGTTCACCTGTTAGAAAGATGACTGTCTTGATTTTAGCAGAACATTTGTGAATAAGCAGCACTGTGAGAACAATGAAACATGGCATCAGAGGGAAGTGAAAGAATGCTGGACTCTGATATAGCAGCATTTCAAAGCAGATGATGGGACACAAATGTCTGATTTACTGATGAATCCCAGTCAGAGAGCAGCAGCTGTAACAGGCAAACAGGAGAGAGTGATACAAGAAACAAGACAGGAACATGTAGGAGGCTCACAGACCAGTAACACAAAGAGAAAATGGAGCACAAAGACAGTCCAGAAACTGGTGGAGCAGTGGTATAAATCCTGAGAGGGCTGTTAGGGAAGTGGATGCTGGTGAGGATGGATATCAGCTCGCTAGGTTAACCCAGGCTTTCCCCGCGCGTTCATATGAAAGAGGCGGCGTTGGCAGTGTAGCAGAAAAGACATTTACAGTGCCTTGCGAAAGTAATCGGCCCCCTTGAACTTTTCAACCTTTTGCTTCAAACCTTTCAGGCTTCAAACATAGAGATATAAAAATTTTAATTTTTTGTGAAGAATCAACAACAAGTGGGACACAGTCGTGAAGTGGAATGAAATTTATTGGATGTGTCAAAAGTTTTTTAACAAATAAAAAACTGAAAAGTGGGGCGTGCAATATTATTCGGCCCCTTGCGTTAATATGTTGTAGCGCCACCTTTTGCTGCAATTACAGCTGCAAGTCGCTTGGGGTATGTCTCTATCAGTTTTGCACACCGAGAGACTGAAATTTTTGCTCATTCTTCCCTGCAAAACAGCTCGAGCTCAGTAAAGTTGGACGGAGAGCGATTGTAAACAGCAGTCTTCAGCTCTGTCCACAGATTCTCGATTGGATTCAGGTCTGGACTTTGACTTGGCCGTTCCAACTCCTGGATAAGTTTATTTGTGAACCATTCCATTGTAGATTTGGCTTCATGTTTTGGATCATTGTCTTGTTGGAAGATAAATCTCCGTCCCAGTCTCAGGTCTCTTGCAGACTCCAACAGGTTTTCTTCCAGAATGGTCCTGTATTTGGCCCCATCCATCTTCCCATCAATTTTGACCATCCTACAAGGCAATTACAACTACAAGGCCCAGCCCAAAATGGCAGGTTTATTTAAAACATAAAAATAAAAAGATAAAAAAAAATGAATCCTGGCGCCTCGGCCGCCTGGAAACAGCAGGAGTGAATCATGTGATGTAGGTGTTTTGAACCCGGTTTTGGAGCAGTGTTTCGAAACATATGCGCTTCAGAAGGTTGACACTGTCAAAACTTCTGTGTCGACCTTCCCATCCCTAATATATATATATATATATATATATATATATATATATATATATATATATATATATATATATATATATATATATATATATATATATATATATATATATATATATATATATATATATATAATGTAGCGATTCTCTTAGTTAGAGAGCGTGTTGATGTTGTGGGATTTCGGACTGTTCGGGAGGTTCGTGAAGGCAGCATGGAGAGAGAGAAAAGACCGAGAGCTTGCCTGTGTGTGTGTGTTGCTGTTCCGTTGTTCTAGTTGTGGTTGGCGTGGCTGTGGCCTACAGCAGCCGTTTTTCTGCTAATAAAGACGACCTTTGTTGTGAACATCGCCAACTGTGGAAGTGTGTTTACAACGTTACAATATATATATATATATATATATATATATATATATATATATATATATATATATATATATATATATATATATATATACACACACACACACACACACACACACACACACACACACACACACATACAGTCTTGCTGTAGTTGTAGTAATG
This sequence comes from Archocentrus centrarchus, assembly GCF_007364275.1. Taxonomy (NCBI): domain Eukaryota; kingdom Metazoa; phylum Chordata; class Actinopteri; order Cichliformes; family Cichlidae; genus Archocentrus; species Archocentrus centrarchus. The sequence continues at coordinate 11,255,392 of NC_044358.1, read as the reverse complement.
GGTGAGTGTTCCTGTATAGGGTAAGATAACTGTCAAAAAGAATGTATGTGTAAGGAGTCTAAATTCGTACATGTAAGTCAATAAACGTGCATAAATATAAGATTTGTATTTCGAATGCAATCTACAAAGTTACAACTTCTCAACAATACAAATACAAATCACAAATTTACAAGTACAAACCTCTAACTATCGAACGTCATACTGCGCATGCGTTAAAAGACAACATTCTTATGGCGGATGGAGGATACTTCTTCCTGGTTGGTGGCTCATTCCGAACTATTCCGGTGGAGAAAGCCTTACTGATTGTCTTATCTGTTGTCTGTCTGCTGCCCCTCGACAGGCTGTGATGAATTGCCCTCTCTAACCGTTTGCCTGGCATTCCCTGACGAACCTAACCTGCTAGTTATCATTGACACCAGACTGTGAGCGGTGTTCAAAATCTCCGTTAGCTGCGCCTAGCAAACACATAATATTAGGTTATGTACCTCAACGGAAACTCCACAAAAATGACAGGAAACTCAGAATCATACTTCATAATCAACACAATAAGCCACCAACCAGGAAGAAGTATCCTCCATAAGAATGTTGGCTTTTTTTTTTTTCCCCATTTTTGGCCACAGCGGCTTTTCGTGACAGGGGAGAGAGACAGGAAATGGAGGAAAGATACAGGGAAAGACACACAGGCAAATCGGCCCCGGGCCTGCACGGGACGCGAACCCGGGCCGCCCGCACTGCAACGCGGCGTGTGTATGTGGTATTGTGCTTCACCACTAAGCCACCCAGGCGCATGCGCAGTATGACGTTCAATAGTTAGAGGTTTGTACTTGTAAATTTGTGATTTGTATTTGTATTGTTGCGAAGTTGTAACTTTGTAGATTGCATTCGAAATACAAATCTTATATTTATGCACGTTTATTGACTTACATGTACGAATTTAGACTCCTTACACATTCCTCTGTCATGGAACATACTCAATAATGAGAACAAGAAGCCGCAACCAGGCCCCTCGGGATCCAGAGACAAGCAGGGAAAGACCCAGGGGACCCAGGTCATCCACGGCCCACCAGGAGCTCAGAAGACACGAAGCCAATGCGGCAACTGTGCGCACACCCCAGAGGAGGAAGACCCCAAACGGAACCCCCACAGTCAACAGGCAAGACCTATAATGCTATACTGAATTTCCCATCGTGGGACTAATACAGAATTTCTCTCTCTTTTCTTTCAGTCTTCACATATGAACACAAAGCCGACAACACAAAGTTGAAAACCAGCCCAAAAAGAGTCCAAAGCGATCACCTCAATTCTAATGTAATTATTGTAGGGTCTTTACCTTACACTATAAAGTGCCTTGAGGCAACTGTTTGTTGTGATTTGGCGCTATATAAATAAAATGGAACTGAACTGAATTTAATTCTACTGTAGAAACATGAACAGGTAGAAATGGAGGCTGCAGGCTCATTACTGCCTTTGTTACCTGCTGAAGTTCAGTCTGTGGCTGCTGGGCTGGGGTCAGCACACACTCAGCTTTATTGTCACCCTGAGTTCTTGCTTAGCTTTGTGTGAGCATGCTGTTTGTGCAGGTGTTTGCAGTGAGCTGAAGTTGTGTTAGCAGTAAAATGCATTTGTTTCTGGCCTGGATGCAGTTTGCACTTCAGCGCCATGCAGTATCCATATCTCCACTCTTCAAAAGCTGTAGATGCACCACGATTTTACTCCTTCCACACACAAACTGAAAGTTTCCAAATAGCAATATAATTTTAACTAATGTAACTACTGAATTAAGTACAGATTACATTACTGTGTTACTGAAAAAAAGGACTTATTTTTCCTATGCAAACAAAAATCTGTTAAACTGACAAACAGTCTAATTTGGGGTGTTGTATTTGCGTCCACCTTTCATAATCACCTTACAGCCCATGACAGGATTATAGTCATTAGTGAGGAATACTAACGTGTGGAGGAGACGCATTGATGAACAGACCGGAGCCTTCAGCATTGTCCCGAGTGCTTTGGGGACAGACTCACGAGCTGCAACAAAGACAGGAAGGATTTTTTTTCATTATTTTCATCCAAAAAAAATTGTTCTACAATAAGTGCTGATAGTTCACTGGGTTGGTGTAAGGCTGGCAGAGACCTGGGTTTGAATCATTTACAGTCATCCACCTGCTCTCTTTTCCAGCTTACCTGTGTTCTCCCCACCATCCTATCTCAGTGAGGCCACAAAAAACATGTTCCAGGATAATTTATCTCCATAGATTCATCAGTGACAGTTTTACCACTATTCAGATTATGGACCACTGATTCAAACTTTAGAGCAGGACACAGTGAGGATGACAGCACAGTGAAAATCATACATATTTCCATCTAGACCTTGATGGAAATATCAAATTGTTAAAAAAAAAAAACAGTACTGACAAACTGAAGCATTTATGTCTCGATGATTAGCAAACAAATTTATATTCTGAGCAAAGAGGAGATTTCTCAGTCATAATAATAATAAGATAAGAAATTTTAAGTTGGCAGTATGTGAATCTCTAAACACTTTGTGGAAACTAGATCTGACAGAGCAAAAGTGAGCACACCATGAGAGGTTCAATACTTCATCTGTGTGCATCAACTGGAGCCACAAGATGGAACCATTTCACTACCAAATCCTGACAGTTTGATTTGAAGCCACAAAAGCAGCACACAGTTAGACAAATGATTGGAGAGAAACCAGGAGGAGAGACTGACAAGGTGAAGATTTACATAGACAAGAAGAGGAAAGCTGCAGGATGAAGAATATTCTGCGATAGTCACTGTTTGGAGTACACATGAAATAATGTGAATGTAATGTAAGTGCCAAAACATGAAATAAAAACCTTAACAGGACAGTTCACTCTAAAATCAAATCTACATATTCATCCTCTGGTCTGTAGTGCTATTTGTCCACCTAAATAGTTACCATAGCATACAACTTCAAAACAACCACAGTTGACACAAAGTGCTGTACATTAAAACATACAAATAAATAATAAAAATTTCATAACTCTTGAGTTTACAAACATGCAGTTTAAAACTATGTGTCGTTGGGGTCAAAAGCCAAGAAAAAGAGAGAGGTTTTAAGACAAACTTTAAAAGTGGACAGTGAAGGGGCCTCTCTAACATGCAAAGGCAAGTTATTCCATAATTTAGGACCAATGATAGAGAAAGCCCTGTCCCCTCTGAGCTTCCTTTTTGATCTCAGTACCTCCAGGAGCAGCTGGTCTGCTGACCTGAGAGACCGACAAGGTATGTAGGGGTGAAGAAGCTCCGAGAGGTAAGGCAGGGCAAGACTGTACAAAGATTTAAAAACAAACAAAAGAATTTTAAAATGAACCCTAAACTATACAGGCAACCAGTGAAGTGAGGCCCGTGAAGTTCTCTCTCTTTCAAGTTCCTGTCAAAAGACGCACAGTGGCATTTTGAACTAGCTGCAGACGTGAGAGTAGTGACTGGCTGACTCCCACATAAAGCGAGTTACAGTAATCCAGCCGAGACAAAACCAAAGTATGGATCACTGTTTCAAAGTGCTGCCTAGAATGAAAAGGTTTTACTGCTGCCAGTTGCTTCAAATGATAAAAACTGGAGTTAACTCCGGCTCTGACTTGGCTTTCCAATTAAAAGTCACTGTCCACCCTAAAACCAAGATCAGTAATAACAGGTTTAAAATATAGCTCCAAGGGTCCCAGGTCAACAGAGGAGGACTCACAGGGGTCACTGGGTCCAAACACCATCACCTCTGTTTTCTTTTCACTAAAATTTAAAAAGTTGAAAGCCAGCCAAACTTTAATATCACCTAGACAGGATCACGTGGAGAACCTGATGACTTAATATGGCCAACCACATCCTCTAAAAGTGAAACAGTCACAGACTCAAACTGAGTAAAAGCAGCAGAGCAAGGGACTGAAACAGAGGGGTCAGAATCAGGAGCTGTGATAAGAGCCCTAGTGGTAGCAGCCTTTTCGATAAAAAAAAACGCAGAAAATTATTGCACATATCAGGAGCAGATTCCAAACAGGCATTCTGTGGAATAGCAAGCACAGAGTCAAAGTATTAAATAGCACACACAGGCTATGACTGTTGGAGGACATAATTAGGGATGCGCCGATCCGATATTCAGTATCGGTATCGGACCGATACTGGCCTAAATTACTGGATCGGATATTGAAAAGAAATAAAAAATGTAATCCGATACATTAAATAACGTTTCGCTTTACAGGGCTCAGTCGTCTTCTTCTTCTTGTGTGTTTACGGTTGACCAAACCAGCTTAGAGCTGCATTACCGCCACCTACTGGAATGGAGTGGGGCATCAGGAGTTAGAAAAAAACCCTCGGCAGATTCTATGAAGTTTTCCATCCCTGCGACGGATTCCCTTTGGCACTGAGCGATCATCGCTGACATGTTTTTCCTCCACCGCTCTCTGTCTTGTTTGTGTGTTGTGCTCGCTGTGCTGAGAATCAGCTGTTATTTTTTTCTCTACTTAAGCTCCCGGACATACTGCTAGCGAGCGCAGCTATTAGCGCTAGTGACCATCCGGTACCGGAAGGACCCCTTCCCCGTCAAAATATTTTTGATCCCTGATTTGTGACTAAATATAGACCTGCAGTAGAAACGTATTTAGGAGAATGCTTGTGAATATAAAGCATTACAAGATTGCGCTCACGCAGCCCTTAGTTTTTTAACATTAACACTGATGACGCAATAGCAGCAGTCAGCTGATTTACGTGCAGTCTGTCTGCACAAGAGGAAGAGCCGGTGAGCTCAGATGGAGCAGAATGAAATGTTTTCTAGTGTCCAAAAAAAGCCTTTTCGTCCCTGTAACCTCCATTAAACCTTTACTGGGAAACAGCTGGAGGTCCTTCATCAACCACCTGATCAGTAAGTGAAGAACAGAGAACTTTGTAGCTGCTCCATCCACCCTGTTTGTTTCACACAGGGAAAAACTGCAGTACGGAAGATGAAATATGCAGATGAACTGTTAATATGAAAAAAGTATTTCTTATCCAGTTACTTGGGTAATCAATATAAATAGAATACACAATTGCTAAAATAATCGATAGTTGCAGCCCTAATGAAATTTGCAACATGCCATAAGCATCACCTTCGTCCTTAGTCTTGTATGTGGGACAACTAAAAGACTTTGATTTTGTTGTGTGAGAGACTGTTGACATCCTTTTTTTTAAAAAAAAAATGTTTTTAAATGCCTGGATCAATTTTAAGTATCGGATTTATATCAGTATCGGCCGATATCCAAATGTAAAATATCCGTATCGCACTTAAAAAAGTGGTATCGTGCCATCCCTAGACATAATATTTGCAAAATATTCCCTTTTTGCCTCTTTAACCTTTCTCTGATAGGGACGCCAGCAGTCTTTTAAAAGTTTAAGAGACACCTGCAGTTTATCCTTTTTTTCACCTGCTTTCAGCTCGAGGACATTCCCTCCTGACAGCACGAGTTCTGTCCTTAAACCAAGGTTCAGGTTTAGTCTTGGACTGCCTGGTATTTAATGGATGGTTTGACAGGAAGAATTGAACCAAGAAATAAGCTTTTCTCTATCAGAGGAGAGAAATTCAGATGAACCACGGAGCTGATGAAAACCAGTACAAACTGAGCGGCAGTGGAAGGGTTAATAACCCCACAGCGCCAAACAGCAGCATGAGTTTTAACTGCAGTACATGTCAAACCAACACTGAATAAAACAGGCAGATGATCTGAGAATACAGAGTCACAGATTTCCAGGTTAGTCACAGGCAGACCGCAGGAAAGAACCAGGTCCAGTGTGTATCCGTGCTCATGTGTACGGCCTTGTACAGCCTGTACCAGGTTAAAAGACTCAACAAGCTTAAAAAGTCCTTCACCAGTGGCTTATCAGGACAACACACGTATATTAAAATCTCCAACAATAAGAATATGTTCATAATTAGACATAATCCCAGCTAAAAAGTCAGAGAAGTAATTTATGAAGTTCTTGTTATATTTAGGGATGGCACAATACCACTTTTTTTTAATGTCTGATACCGATATTTTACAGTTGATATCTGCTGATACCGATAGAAATCCGATATTTTTAAAAAACAATTGTTTTTTGATGCCTGGATGCATTTTAAATAAGTCAGCACTCTCTCACACAACAATCGCTCTATCACCTGAATCCTGTTGCTCCTGTGTGAGAAGGTGATGCATTGGCTTATGGTATGTTGCAAATTTCATTAGGGCTGTAACTATCGATTATTTTAGTAATCGACTGTTTTATCGATTATTCCATCAATTACTTGAGTAATAGGATAAGAAATACTTTTTTCATATTAACAGTTCATCTACATATTTTAACTTCCGTACTGCAGTTTTTCCTTGTGTGAAACAAACAGGGTGGATGGAGCAGCTACAAAGTTCTCTTTTCTTCACTTACTGATCAGGTGGTTGATGAAGGACCTCCAGCTGTTTCCCAGTAAAAGTTTAATGGTGCTTACAGGGGGAAAAGCTTCATCTGGATGCTAGAAAAACATTTAGTCCACTCCATCTGAGCTCACTGGCTCCGCCTCTTGTAATGCTTTATATTCACAAGCATTCTCCCAAAAAGATTTCTACTGCAGGTCTATATTTAGTCCCTAATGAGGGATTAAAGTATCAAAAATATTTTGATGGGGAAGGGGTCCTTCTGGTACCGGACAATCACTAGTGCTAATAATGCAATCAGGCCACTTGGATATGTGGTCCTAAATCATATCTGATCTTTTCATATGTGACCTGTGTCTGTGCGGCCAGGTTGCACTAATCCGACCTGCACGTCATCGATACTCAACAAATGTCACTATTCTACGTCCTACTACGCGGAAGTGGGAAGAAAAACAAAGTTACTTCTGCAAACACTGAGCACGTTCACTACGTGTGACATTATCGCCTCCTCCACTGCACATGTGGGACACTTTTAGGGTTATTTGCAGTTCACACAGGTCGCATATATTTGGAAATGTGAATGAAGCCAATGACAGCACATTATTTCTAATTTCTTTACAGCAGGGGAACCTTCAGGGCCTGAGCATGTGACCATCACTCAGAGCAGGTCGAAGCATTTGGTTTGTTTCAGGTGATGAACATGAGTTTGACACCTCTGCTCTCAAGTCAGTGAGAAAGATTGTTGGAGAAACTTTATTATTCATTTGGTTTTTCTTCTCCTGCATTTTTGGAACAATTCTTTTTCCTGAGCTTATCTTCCCCGGCTGCAGCTGAAAGCAGAGGCTGCTTTAACAGAAACGACTGCGATCAAACTCGTAACGCTCTGAGGGTTATTATTCCATAACTTGGCACTTTCTGCTCCCTTCCTGCCCGGCGGTTTGGCCAAAGCTCTCACACACTCTGCTGCTCTTTCAGTCCCTGTACTATTGAGATGATTCATGGCACATACACTAATTTCTGGAGTTTATATGAATTTCTCCAGTTCCGTGAATAACCTTAAGAACCTTGAGATCATACATACTCGAGTTTCAAACCGACCAGATTTTGTGCCTCCGGCCGGGGAACACCTCACCCACATCCCAAAATTAAAAGCGAATTAGCATCTCGACACACTGCAGGATATCCAGCATGTCTCAGAGGCACAAATACGAGGACAGAACTGAACACAGGGCTGCACGAGGAGCTGATCCTGGACCTGAGTCGGCCAAACGGAAATCAGACAGGTTTGAACTGAGAGCCTCAGCTCCTGATTCACACATTCAGAGACGGTTTCACACCCACACCTTTATTTATTAAAAAAGTCCATCAGCAACAGTTCTTTACCTCAGTCTCACTGTTACTGCTCACAACCACAGAAATAAAGCAGAAAGATCATTTACAGAGCAAAGCTGAGCATGCGTCAGAAAAAGGAGTCAAAAATAAATCTGGTTTTATTTGCGAAGCGCTTGTTGGACCATGTCAGTCGACCTTCAGTACTGGAAGCTTCTCTTGGTCTGGATGTCATCAAGGATCTGCTGCAGCTCCTCGTCTTCAAAGCGACCCTCCAAGCTGAAACACACAAGACAAACTTAATTGACACCAAGCGAACAAAGACCAGCCGCAGTGCTGACACAGCAGAGCCGTAAACCATCGAACTCTGTCAGCACGGACAGATGACAAACCAGCTGCTCCTCCGTCATGTCTCCACACCGCTCTGCAGCCGACAGTCCTGGTTCTCCACCTGCTGCAGGTTCAGAGTGACCCCCCCCCCCCCCCCCCCCAAAAAAAAAAAAAACAGGACCAGGACCAGCAACTCCTTAACAATGATTATAAAATTATGGCATTAATATTAGCCAAGTGTTTAAAAACTGGCCTGAATGAAATAATTCATTAGTCTCAGAGTGGATTCATGAGTGGCCTCATATCTCTAACAGCAGCCGTCTGGTTGTGGACTCTGATTTAAACCTTAAAATAAGTGAAATACCTGATACAAAAATATCATCTCCCAGTCAAAAATACAATCAGATATTTGGGAATTCTGATCTCAGTGATGACAAGAAATTAATAGATAATTTAGCCCCAGTTACTTCATCTGTTCAGAAGAAATGAAACTCTTGGTTGATTTATCTATGGCAGAGGGCCGCTGAGCAAAGCAGATGGCCCGTAGAGGGCATCGTACGTCTGCTGTTGAAGTTTCAAAACAAAAGACATCCTGTGTAGACTTTTCATTTTCATCTGGACAAATGAGACACACAAAGTTTAGAGAAAAAAAAATGATGTCTCTATTATATTTCTGTAAATTGTACTCATTTGTAAATGTCCATTGAAGATCGTTTCTTTTGCAGCCTGCACTGGAGGGACCTCAGAATCTGAATTTCATACCTGACATGTTTTACACGAAAAGAATGAAAATAAAGCTTTTGATCCACTGAACTCTGTGATTTGTAAATATGTCCGTGATATTACAGACAAATGCTCTGTATGTAACTACATGGTGGAAACACACATTTGTTCAGCCTGTGTGTGTGTGTGTGTGTGTGAGAGAGTGAGTGACTGTTTTGGAAGGACTTCCAGGTAGATTTAAAAAAAACAAAACAAAAACAAAACAACAACAACAAAAACCCCACACAAACACACTGTACAAACAAACTGTACTTAGAAAACATGACATATTATTACTGTTATACAATTCCAGCAATGAAGAATATGTTATTAATTTAATTTTAGCCAAATTTTAAAAACATAAAATGACATTTTTAAAAAGAGTGCCCTCTTATTTGGCATTTAACCCTGTAAAGCCAAGTGTATCATATTTGATACATGAGTTTTTGCCTTGGATCTACATATATCTACTCCTACGTGACTGCATAAGATTATCTTGTAACGATCATATCGTTCATAAAAAGTACTGTAACCCCTAAATTCAACGTTTAACGCAGCTTAAACTCACCTGGGGATCAGGGCTTTGGCCTCCTCGGCAGCTTCTGGACACAGATTGGCCAAACTGGCGAGCTCAAATTTGTGGAGCTTCTTCTGCAGCAGGAGGCTGGGGACAGAGAGACAACAGGGGTCAGACCCAGACTGCATCAAACCTGGACCGGAGACGGAATCCTGCGGCAGGGGTACCTGCGCACGGCCGTGATGGTCTCCCGGTTCTTAAAGCGGCTGAACCGGGCCGTGTAGTTGAGGGTCTTCATGAAGACCTCGGACAGCTCCTGCTCATCCTCGGCGCTCTCATTCTGCTGCTTCCGGTGTTCCAGCAGCATGTGCACCTCCGAGTTCAGCAGCGTCTCTGCGTTCTCAAACTCTGGGGGGGGGCAGCAGAGGCGTTAACAGCTATCACTCACTCAGCACTCCCTAACACAACAACAGCAGAACCAGAACCTCAGAGACTGACATGGACTAACCTGAACTAAACCAACACAGTCCGAAAGGCCAAAGGTCACAGGCAACAGTTTGACTTGAACCACATACCTGCTCCCGTACACCTTAAGCCACAGTGCAGCAGGGCAGATGTGCGCCTGATGGCAGAGGTGGGAAGTAATGAAGTAAAAATACTTCGTTACTGTACTTAGGTAGATTTTTCAGGTATCTGTACTTTACTTGAATATTTATTTTTCTGACTACTTTTTACTTTTACTCCCTACATTTTTACACAAGTATCTGTACTTTCTACTTCTTACATTTCAAACAGACTCGTTACTTTAGGTTTAACGTCTGAGAAAAGCTTGCATTTCTGTCAAACATCAAGCGATCTGAGCCTAAACGGAGGAATAATAACATATAATAGACAATCGTACAGGTGTATCCTCCATCATCGGGGCTTATCGAGTACAAAGGGATTAAATACACAAACCCATATAATTAATGTCTCATTTATAGCGCTATAATCAGGGGTTACAGCAGGCCAGACCGCTGCGCTAGCGCTACTGAAGAGAAGTGAGCATAAAGGGAGTAACGTGTGGCAGGTAAATGCAACGTTTCTAAATGCTCAACAAATATCAGCAAACACACAAAGTGTGTGCAGTTTGTCACACAGTGTGTCTGCGAGCTAAAAGAAGAGCTGCTGTATTTCAGGGAGAGCAAAGAGAGAGAAGTTCACTCAGAGATGGAGAAAGAGGACAGGAGAGGAAGAAGAGAGGTTAGATTTAAAGGGAAGGACTGCAAAACAAACTGAAGTATGCTGACTTTGTCTAATTCAGAGATTTTATGAAAATACTGCAGTTTAGTGTGATAAACAGGTTAGCTTGTTGTACTGTATTTACAGTAAAGCTCTGTGTTGGACTGGAGCACAGTGTTTGTGTTCATGGTCAGAGTTACAGGTTACATCAGTGCAGCAGAGATGAGTTTGAATCAAAGCTGCTGATGCTGAGATTCATTCACTGAATCCAACATTTCTACAGCCTGTATGCTGTCAGTGTAGGGGATGGAGATCAGCTCAGAGAGCTGTGAAATACTGGGTTACATCTTTGTGAATTCAGTTCATCCACACAGAGCAGCAGCAGCAGGTCAGCTGATCACAGCTTGCACACCAACATCATTTACTGCAGCTACAATAGAAAGCTGTGATTCTTCTCCCCATGCAGAGCCACTACAGCTGATCTTAGGGTTCCTCCACCTTCTGAATCCCACTGTAACCCCTGAGTATCCTCATGTTGGTGTTTAGGTGGAGGCACAGTCACCCTCTACTATGGAGGACACAGAGAACAGAGCTGTGTTTAAATTCCCTTTAACAGTTTGTGTCCTACATAAAAGATTCAAGCTGAGAGCATTCATTAGGATTAAAATTTAGATTGGAATAACGTTTGTATTCTCGTGTTATTTTATATTATTACAAGAGCATTGATCATTACAATATAGGTTCAGTTAGCTTTACAGAAAAATAGCAGGTAGAAACGTCCTCGAAAGAACTACTTTTACTTTCTTACTTTGAGTACATTTCAGAGCCTGTACTTTTTTACTTTTACTTGAGTAAAGAAGTTGACCCAGTACTTTTTTAACACAAGTACTTGTTCTTCTACTTAAGTATAGAATGTCAGTACTTTTGCCACCTCTGCCTGACGGTACAAACCTTTAGGAAACAGCAGCTGAGAAGCGTCTTCTTCTACATCACCGACGTGCGGCTGAACCGCGCCGCCTGCGGCCGCCATGTCGCCCAGCAGCCCGGTCCCGGCCGGAGGACAGTCCGCGGGCCGGAAGACGCAGCAGGAGCCGACCGGAGGGGGATACGCAGCCGCCCGGTGAGCCCCGGCAGCCGGAACACGAACCGTGAACCGATATAAGCGAGAACAACGATCGCAGGAGCTCCGCCACACTAACCCTTTCAAAAACTCCACTGAGGATTACTTCCGGGGCGCAAACGGTCACTTCCGCTCCTTGAAGAAGTTTATCGAAACGAATGAAAAACAGCTGGAGAAACAGTCTGTGCCCACGAGACCCAACGTTAAAAATAAATTACATAAAATATACATTAAAAAAATTATTACGCCAAATACATTCCCTGTCTGACGGTTCTCCTCATAGACATATATGTGTAGCTCTCCCCACAAAATAACAGTGTCTGCAGCGCCCCCTGCGGATAGGAGGTATCAGCACCACAGCGGGTATAAGAAAAAAAAAAAAAAAAAAAAGTACAACTGCGTTGGCCGGGAATCGAACCCGGGTCAACTGCTTGGAAGGCAGCTATGCTAACCACTATACCACCAACGCAACACGACCTTCATGAAATCAGTTTGGAGTATACAACATCCCTGAGAAACAGGAAACAGTTCCTGAATTTTCCAAAATGGGAAAAATATAAAACGTGCCCATGTTGCCGCCAGATGTCACTCAGTCAAACAGCTGGACACATCTGGCTCCACTCACTGTGGGTTCAGGCTCCACTATAACAGTTCATCCAGATAATATTACAGGTTCTGCGCAGGCAGTCTGTGAAGGGGGCAGGAGAGGCTGTGACGGGCAGTCTGTGTACAACACAAGACAACTGACTGAACCAGTGCCTGATAAACAGTGAAGGTTGCTGCTGTCATCGAGGTGAGCAGCTGTTTTAGTTACCATTTAGTCGACACATGAACAGCAGATTAATTTTTTAACCCAGGTACTAACAGATTCACAGACACAATTCTAGACATTTTCTCACCTGCACATTTAGCAGATATGACTGGACTTTTACGGGGGGGGGGGGCTATTGAAATCAGCCCAGTTTGTTGCAGTTGTCGGTCCCACGCAGTGTTCCTCTGTCACCGCGAGTTGGCCTAACATAATATTACTGTGCAGTCACTCCAAACATTAAATACACAAACATTACTTTTTAAAAGAAAAACTTTTAAACATTGTAAACGACTTTGCAAAACACAAAAATCTGTTTAAGATTTCATAAACTGATGGCAACATCTCTGAACACCAACCATAGACAGCAGCAATCATGCAGAATGACAGCAGCAGCTGAAGGACTGAACTGTCTCTCCATATTCCATATTTTATATTAATTACTGATTTTTAATTACTAAACACTAATTAATGTTGTTCCAGGACCACTGCTGAAACCGACCAATCACATTTTTGTGACACCATGTGGCGCTCTGCGGAAGCAGACTGGAGAAATGCTAAATGCTGAAGTGGAAGTCAGTTATCCCCTCGCTGTTACAGAGGCGCGCGGCGAGTGTACAATCCATCACAGCACTAATACTGCATACCTGCACAGCAGCACAGACTGCATGGACATCAGATTAGCACAGAGTGGGAGCTAACTCCAATTAGCTTCACTTATACTGAACATGCTATCAGCAACTCAACTCAGAAACAGAGGATGACCATTTCTTTATAACATGGTGACAGGTAAACAGGCTGATATAAAGGAAAACACCTGAAACACTTTAATTGAAAAAGTAAGACATTTAATATATTAAAGAATCAGAAAAAATACACTCATGGCCATGTGGGAACCCAGAGTAAGAGTGTACTATCTCTCTCTCTGAGCCCGTGTTCCTGTCTAACCATAACATCTTTATACTGTCAGCCTCCTCTTATCTATACATAAACAATCTCTGGGTGCTATGAGTTGACCTTCGTCACTCAGTCTTGTTCGAGCTGGTTTTCATGACTCAGATTCCTCTGGTGGAGCCTCTACGTCTCCTCTCCTGATGCTTTAATTATACATCTTTGTGGCCGAGCCTCAAGATAAGACGCACTGAAACAGAGAGGTTAGTCTACTACTTTCTGATCAGTTGCTCTCTGTCTAATGTATTATTTATTTGTTTATTATTTGGTTCATCCACTTTTTATTAATTTACTGGAGTTTACCTTTAAACATTTGTCCTTTATCCTTTCGTCATAATCACACACTTCTCTCTTTAACCACACATGAGTGATGGTAAAACCGCCATCTTCACTCTGCCAGGTCGAACTTTCTGCCATGAGGACAGCATACAGAGCGGGAGGCACGGAGTCAGGAAATCTCTACTCTGTTCAAACTGCTGATTAAACTAAAGTATACCATCACATGAAACTGTGGGGGCTTGTTATACATGTACTAACACAGAGTTTCACCTGTTTTAACAAAACTAACCTAAATGTAACTGAGTGGTTCTGTTTCCTAAACCTGCCCAAACTGTAACTGAAAAATATTAAAATAAGAGCTCCATTGGTAGACAAATGTTTTTCTTTTAAGATATGTGATATACTGTAATGAAAATTAATTTAGCTGCAGGTCAACCATCACTGACCTGAAACTGTTTTCCTTTTTACAAATTTTGAAAATTAAAAAAAAAAAGTCAAATATAAATGACAAGGTGCAACTTTGGTCTGTCTGTCATCGACAGTCGAGCTAAAAATAAACTCACACTGACTTCTGTGAGCGTTTCTGTTTAACTTCAACATGCACGAGCAGAGGGATTCCCAAGGGCGCAACTTTGGGTCCAACATTGGGGGGGTTGACCTCTCTGCCTATTTATTTATTTATTTATTAAATCATTTGCTTTTCTAAAAGGATTCAGGAGATTTTGGGTTAACCGCATTAGAAATACATTGTAATGCTTTTACTGTGTATTTATTTAACTTTCTTTGTATTTACTCTGCACCTTCAACAATTAAGAAAAGGCTTACATTTTTCACATTTCTCCCAACAGTAAAAAATATTTTACACTTTTAGAATCTATTATATGACACACCTAAATTACTCAGTTTTCCAAGTGTATGAATTTACCTATGGAGAGCCGTTTCATTCAAAATGAAATAAATAATTACTGCTATTGATAAATTATTAATAAATATTCCATGAAATAAATAAATATCCTCATGAATTAGTAATTAAACAAGGGCAGACTAAAACCCTTCATGTCATTTTCAGCAATTATGCTTAAATGTACATATCATTCATTTACAAAGGGGGTGTTGTCAACCAACAATGAAAAACTGTTGGTTGCCCACTTTTTGGCGCTCTTTTCATTTTTTTTAAATATAAGTATTTAAAAAGGCCAGTGTCAAAATAAGTACTGAGTGTGAAATATAAAAACTGTGTAGAGTTTGTTTTAATCCTCATTTCAGCTTGTACAGAATTAATTTCACAGTACAGTGGATGAAGCAGCTGCAAATAAAGGTTAAAGTTCCTCCCTGGGTTATGAAGCTAAACCATCAGCAATACAAGCGATATTAAAACATAAGAGACAATTATGATGAGGAACATACAGTAAATGTGCTGAATCCCTCTGCCTTCGAAGCAGCAGTGAAGCAAACTGTGAAGCCTCCTGCCTGAGCTGAGAGCTGATTCTGCTTCTCTCAGAAACGCTCACGCACTCATGTTACTGGACTCCTGATGGTTACCCATGCACGTGTTTGACCCTCATCCCGGTACTCTATTTGGCACCAAGGAGAGGAAAACAACGTTATTTTGATGAATACATCTCAGCGAGTTTTAACATGCAGAGCATCAAATTCTGCTGTTTAGTTAAAGCCAATTCTGCACTGGAGATATGCCGAGGTGTCCTTCGGTGTCAGCGCGCTGACCCACCAGAGGACGCAAGTTTGGCCAAGAATAAACACTCAGGCTTAAACTGTAAACAGTGGGAAAATCAACAGTGGGCACCAGTCAGCCACAACATTAAAGTCACTGACAGATTATTATCATGCAACTCCAGCAGGGGAGCGCAGTTTAGCCTGTAAATGAAGGAGGTCAGATTAGCCAGCCTGATTCTAATGAATTCCCATCACAGCCTTCCCTGCTACAGGTTCAAGAAGAAGAACCCCTGATGGTCAGTTCAAAGAGTACCAATGAAACCTCTTTGGTTCTAACAGCTCCCTTCTTAATGTGACAGGTCTTATGTGCTGGCAGTTTGTCAGGTTACTGCTTAGGCACATACAGTCTGTAATTTAACGTCAGTGAGGACAGGACAGTGGCCCTTTACAGAAACACTCTGAACACAGTAATGACAGGAAAGCCTGACTTTAATTTATTTAATATTTGCATAACCATAATCAGAAAAACAAGTCAACAGTTACGAATAAAGTAATTCAGTAATCATCCATCCATCCCGTTCTGCTTCTCCTGTTCAGGGTCGCAGGGGGGCTGGAGCCTATCCCAGCTGTCATAGGACGAGCGGCAGGGTACACCTTTACAGGTCGCCAGCCTGTCCTTCTTGCTGTGAGGCAACGGTGCTAACCACCACACTACCTCATTCAGTAATCAGTCAACAATTAAATCTGTCCCTCTCCAAATGATCTGTTCAGGAGCTGCTAGATGATGTGAGGCCCATCTCATTTAAAATCCACACCAGGAACGTGTGGTAGACACATCCAACCCATCACAAGGACTTATTTGAAGCATGCAGAAAGAAGGGGACATGCTGTTTCTTTATATTTTTAATACAATTTTGTGGATAAAGTCTTCCTGTTGCTGGTGTAAGTGCAGCCTGTACCCATAGAGGTGGCAGATGAAGTCTCTGCAGCAACACAAGAACAATGAATGTGTGCAGGGATAAAGTATGCACTCATCAGAACAAAGAAAAACTGTCACAGAAGACTGTTTGTGCCATTCTGACACACTTTCTGCCTCAAATACAAATAACCTAATAAAGTGAACAAGAATTCAACAAAACAGCAAAAATCTGTCTGATCACGAAATGACATTTAATCTCTCAGTCACTCTGGAGCGCATCATGCTCTGTATAAAGAAAGGCTGCACATGTTTGCAGGCTGTATGTAAAAAAAACAGTAAAAATAAATAATCACTTAAAACGTACTCAGTGGCATATTCAACAATGCAATAATGAAAATAGTTTGGAGCACAGCTCAGAGCAGTTACTGGAAGCTGAAGCACAATTCTACGACTCTGCTCTCATTTTTTTCCAAAAGAGCACACTTTTATATAAGATCCGTATCTGAGACATTTTCAGTCCGTACAGTAAAGGGTTAACAAGCGGCTGGCATGTGAGATAGTAGAGTGACAAAAAAATACGAAACATGGGCGGTAAAGTGTTCAAGTTCAAACTGCTCTGAACTATCCCAAAGAAGGCACCGCATGAAAAGTTGAGCAGAGAAGCGAGGTGAGGCGTGCAGGTGCTGACGGCTTTCTGTCGCGTCTGTCTGGATCCTGAAAAACACACTTTCAGGATCCTCAGGTAAGAGTAAAGGATTAAAAGGATGAGACCAACAATCACTACGAACATGTGGACACGTCCAAAGTCACTACTGATTGTCGTGTCGAAGCATGCAAGTTTGATGATATAAAAGTTGTCACAGTACACTTTGTTAATGATGCCCCCACAGAGCTGCAGAGAGACAGTCAGAGAGGACACTATGGATGCATTTACAAGAAAAGAATAGAACCATACGGGAGCAGTGAGCACGGCAACTTTCTTAGCTGTCATACGTGTGCTGTATTGTAGAGGACAACAGATAGCGAGATATCTGTCATAAGACATGACAGCCAGGTTTAAAAACTCCACACTTGCATAAGAGTACACACAGAAAATCTGCAGGAAGCACAGAGGAGCAGAAACAGTGTGAACATCAGAGAGGATCTGAATCAGGAGGAATGGAAACAGCCCTGTACTACCATACAGCTCATTTACAAACAGGCTGCACAGAAACATGTACATAGGTTCATGTAAGCTTCTGTTCACACAGATAACCACAATCAGCAAGACATTGGCACAAAGAATCACAATATATACAGTCAGAACAATGAGGAAATATAAGTATTTGTAAAGGCCGGTGTCAAAGTAGGCACCAAGTGTGAAATATGAAACCCGTGTGGCGTTCATCACAGTCCTCCGTATCACCTGTTTACACTCAGTATACGAGCATTTGTGACAGTGGATGAGCAACAGTGATCCCACCCAACTGAGCTGACACACTCATTCTGCTGCTTTTAACCATT
This sequence comes from Archocentrus centrarchus, assembly GCF_007364275.1. NCBI lineage: Eukaryota > Metazoa > Chordata > Actinopteri > Cichliformes > Cichlidae > Archocentrus > Archocentrus centrarchus. The sequence continues at coordinate 11,237,560 of NC_044358.1, read as the reverse complement.
CAGCTCAGGGGGATGGACTGAGCTGACCTCATTATGAAACAAACTTTTAATGATCGGTCAGTGATAAATCGGGAGTAATTTACCACTAATGAACCTAATAAAACAAAATGATCAAGCCAAATGGAGACAGCAAAAAGTGTGGACTTTTATTGAATAATGAGTGAAGATGACATTAATGTATCACCTTTATTCATGGATTTATCACCAAATCCAAAGATATCTAATTATTTTAATAACTATTTTGTAGAAATTAGGCCTTTATCAGTGAATGGCGTCTTAGTCGTTAATCAAGCAGTATATTGTGTGTGTGTGACCCAAAGGTGAATTAGACTTGATTATAAATACAGAAGAAGTGGGATGGCTTCTCCTTGCACTGAAATGCATTAAGAACAGAGTTAGGAAATAAATAACCCTATGTTGGTTGTGAAGCGCAATTTTTCAGCTTTCAGAAGCTGTTTACATTTTTCCAATAGGACAAACGGTCAAATAATTACGGTAATGGTGATGCGCTCTGTGTTAACCAGCTGTTCATGGCAGGTAATGGGCAGGTAATGGTGGTGATTGCCCAGTGTTATAGAGTTAAACTCCTCCAAGGGCAATAGTAAATTGTCACAAATTTGGAGTGGGTACTCCACCCTTTTTCATGAACCATGGCCTCAGACTTGGAGGTGCTGATTCAGCATTCCCACCACTTCATACTAGGCCCCAAACTGCTCCACTTCAAGCTGGAGGCCACCACCACATGAAACTAACATCGTATGCAAAAAGCAAAGCTGAAATCCCAAGGCCACCAAAATGGTGGCCCTCCACCACCTGGCTACACCTAGATATTCTATCCATAAAAACTCTAAATGGAATTGGTGACAAAGGGCCACCCTGTATAAATAAAACTGAATGGAATTGAACAACATAGCTCCTGGGATCAATCGAACACACAAACCACACAAACTGGAGTCTGCAGTTTTATTTTATAGAACATCAACACTGAGCATTACTATCTAACCACTAACATCACCAGCTCCCAGCACAACACAGACTCCAACAAATTAACATTCTGGTGGACACTGAAAGTAAATACAGAAAAGGTTATACGTTTTAAAATAAAACTAAATTCATTCTGTAGATTATTTGAGTTAAACCAAACCACAACATTTCACAGAAAAGTATTTCTATAGCTGCAATTCATGACATTAAGTTTTTCATGACAATAGAAGTTTTGAGAATATTTGGTCACTCAGTGCAGAAAACTAAAATACATTTAAGCCATTGAGAAAAATATTTCTTAGTTCTAAATAGAGCTGAATATGATTTCAACTTTGAAATGGTTTCAGTACTGATGTGATAACTGAATTGATCAAGTGTTCATGAGCATTATCAACACCTCTCTGACAATTTTTGATTTTTGGGGCTGCATGCGCACGTTGGCACTAAAGCTTTTGAATCCTGGTAGGAACCCTGAAAGAGGTAATCTGCCATGTCCCACTGGGTTTTTATAACTTTCCAAACTTAATGTGCAAGAAAGTAATTCAACTTTTAGAAAGACAAACCAGCCAACAATCTCACTAAAAAGCCCACTTTTAATGATTAAAAGAAAATCTGTTGCTACTTGACCATTAAATGAATCCTTTATTTTCTATTTTTTTATGAAATGTTCAGAAAAATGAAAGGGACACCTTGAAAACACATCACATCTCAAAGGGGAAAAATCCTGCTGGATCTTTATACTGATATGGTCTGGGTTTTAGAAATGAAAGGATGCCACATCATTTAATGGAAAATGGGGAAATGAAAATTATCAACATGCAGAGGCAGAATTCAAAGACACCCTGAAAATCAAAGTGAAAAAGGATGCAGCAGGCTAGTCCATTTCGCTGAAATTTCACTGCAGCAACTCAAAATAGTTTGTATGGCTCCCATGTGCTTGTATGGATGCCCAACAACATCAGGGCTCCTAATGAGACGATGGATGGTGTCCAGGAAAATCTGCACCAGCAAACGTTCTGTCAATGGCATGTATTGATGTGCCATCCAGGAGGAGTCGGACTACTAAAGAAGTAACTGAAGGAGAAGTTGAGCAGAGAAGCCAGGTGAGGCGTTCAGGTACTGATGGATTTCTGTCGGGTCTGTTTGGATCCAGAAAAAAAACACACTTTCTGGATCCTCATGTAGGTGTACAGGATTAAAACGATAAGACCCAAGATTACTGTGAACATGTGAACCAGAGATATGTCAGAGCAGGCCAAAGGTGCAATAGATGTCACAGTACACATTGTTAATGACATTCCCACAGAGCTGCAGAGGAGCAGTCAGACCTGAGCATATTAACAAGCAGAGAGTAACACCATAAAACAGCAGTGAGCACAGCGATCTTATTGGATGTCATATGTGTGTTATACTGCAGAGGGCAACAGATGGCAAGATAAGCTGCACAGAAACATGTACATAAGTTCATGTTCATGACAGTTCAGAGTACCCATCCTTTTTGGAGTTGCTGGGCGGGGTGCTGGAGAGTGCTCCATCTCGTGACTCCATAGTCTTGCTGGGAGACTTCAACGCTCATGTGGGCAATGACAGTGAGACCTGGAGGGGCCTGATTGGGAGGAACGGCCTGCCCGATCTGAACCTGAATGGTGTTTTGTTGTTGGACTTCTGGGCAAACCACAGTTTGTCCATAACGAACACAATGTTCGAACATAAGGATGTCCATAAGTGCACATGGCACCAGGACACCCTAGGTCGCAGGTCGATGATCGATTTTGTAATCGTATCATCAGATCTGTGGCCATATGTTCTGGACACTCGGGTGAAGAGAGGAGCTGAGCTGTCAACTGACCACCACCTGGTGGTGAGTTGGATCAGGTGGCGGGGGAAGATGCTGGACAGACCTGGCACACCTAAACGTATTGTGAGGGTGCGCTGGGAGCGCCTGGCAGAAGCCCCAGTCCGGGAGATCTTCAACTCCCACCTCCGGCAGAACTTCGACAACATTCCGAGGGAGGCTGAGGACATTGAGTCTGAATGGACCATGTTCTGCACCTCCATTGTTGAGGCTGCTGCTCAGAGCTGTGGCTGCAAGGTGGTTGGTGCCTGTGGTAACCCCTGAACCAGATGGTGGTCACCGGAGGTGAAGAGAGCCATCAAGCTGAAGAAAGAGTCCTATCGGGCTTGGTTAGCCTGTGGGACTCCGGAGGCAGCTGACAGGTATCGGCAGGCCAAGTGGAATGCAGCTTGGGCAGTGGCCGAAGCAAAAACTCGGGTGTGGGAGGAGTTCGGTGAGGCTATGGAAAAAGACTTTTGCACGGCATCGAAGCGATTCTGGCAAACTGTCAGGCGACTCAGGAGGGGAAAGCAGTGCTCCACTCACCCGCTAGAGGTAGGCCACCAGCAGCCCATCAAGAGCCATGAAGACCCATGGCCACTCATTCCCAAGACAACTGCACGCCCACCCCAGCAGAGGAAGGTCCCACACGGAGCCCCCCCCCAGTCAAGGAACAAGGGCCCCAGAGAACCCGAGGCGATGAGAAGCCACAACTCTCCCCACAACAAAGAGGCCTGCGCACGCCAGAGGCAGGGCCCCAGGGCCCCAAGTACCGCCTGACACCCCGCAGAGCCCCCCCTGCAAGGGACTGGACCAACCCCGCTCAGGGCACCCACACCCCGGGGGGGAGGGCGGTCAGCTGGGGATGGCGAACTGTGAGGAGCAGCAGGGAGGCAAGGCACAAGGCCCAGACCCAGGTCCAGCCATATTTACAAACACACATGCACGCACGCACACACACACACACATGCATACACAGATACACACATACAGACACGCTTTTTTTTTCTCGTGCTCTCAGTGGAGACAGACGCATTTTTCTCTTCTCCCCAACCTTCCTATCTACCCCTGCTTTTGCTGCTTCGCTGCCTAGAGCGTCCCTTTACACATCCCCAAACCTGAAATTAAATTATAGATCTGGTCAGCTGGTCTCTCAACACTATTGATGATCAAATTCTCATCATGAGGAGATTGGGAGAAGGGGAACCCTCTTTCCTCTGGTCCGACTACATACTCGGCTGGCTACGTTATGGATTCCCGTGGGGATGGAAGATAACGTTCCTGGTTGGATTTTTCCCAAATTGGACCTGGGGATACCTGGTTTCTGGGTAACTGTTCAGGCCCTAGTAAGGCTGCCTATGAGGGATGCAGTAACAGTACGAACTCAATCAGACTCAGCAGAGCTGATTCGAAGTGGATCACATCTGGAGGAGTGTTGGAGTCTCTGTTCTGCGTGGAACCAAATTCGGATGACTTCTGAGAGGTAACCAGAAAACTTTAAGGTCTGTCAGCAAATAGTTATGACGGCCTGAACCAAAACAATTGCAGTATTTGGAGTTTGGCTCCCAGACGGCCTTGGATGCTGTCTGTCTAAATCGTCTCCTGGAGATGTTTGTAAACAGATGCTCTTCACCCCCGCCCTGTGACCTGTATGAACTGGTATCCTGGCAAACAAGGCTGACTGTACCATCTTATCATGAACATCATCATGAACTGCTGGTCTGGAAGCTGTGTGTCCATCACAGTATCCTGCTCGTCTCCGCTGGCAGCCCCTCCCCTGCCCACCCTAGTGCTCTCCAGGCTTTAAATGTGCTGCTGCTTTGCTGAGGTGTTTTTTTGGAACCTCGTAAGGTGTTCATAATGAACACAGTACCAGATGAGTTTTTTGAACCTACCTATCCCAGTGTATCTCTTTCTGTTTTCCTGCTAAAGGTAGCGCCGGTAAAACGGCTGCATGACCTCAGACACCTGTCCCCCCTGTTTGTTTTCTGTTGTTTGTATTTCTCTTTGATGGGTGTTCTGGAACACACATTTCATTATATGTTTACATATAATGACAAATAAAGTCTTCTTCTTCTTCTTCTTCTTCTTTGTACACACTCACCCACCCAAATACACTCATGAGGACTGTGACAAATACACAACGACACACATTCGTCCATAGCTACCCACAACTACTCCGAGTTTTCTTTAAGTAGGTCCAACCAAACATTGTCTAAACATCATCCCACTAGTTTATTAAACCTGAGCAAATCTGTCCCAAGAATTAATGTGTGCACAAGGCAGGAGCTAATCACAGCTTTAACTCTATTGGTTAATTTATGGTTCATTTCCACTGGCACCATGTAATATTTGCGAATGTCACGTGTACACACTTGATCTCCACCCATTCTGATTCCAACAATGCGGAACCAAGTTTTGATGGACCAGGGTCTGTGAGCAGCTCAAATCCACCATAGTGGAAGTGGTGGCAGTGGTACTCTGGGGTAAGCCACAGCTGATCTAACACAAATGTGCTCAAAGCTGTTCCACAATGCAGGTGGCAGCCTCACCACCACTATCTGCCCCTCTCCAGACAGTAGGGGCAACAGCTGCACCACCCACTCGTTCTCCAATAATCCACATGCCTCCTTTATGTCCTAAAATACATTCAGAGAGGTCTGCAGGTCATCTGCCTCCTGAATCGTGTGCAGTTTGGTGACCGGTGGAAGCAGCAGCAGAGGCAGAATTGACAGTGACAGCTGAACCGCAGACCCAAACCGAGCCAAACAATTTTCCAGCACCTGTCACTTGGCCTGGAAAACCTTGAACTGTTGGTGCTGCACCACTGCCTGTTCACAGTGCATGGTGAACAATTCTGCCACCATCTGTCCCAAACAGTTGCACCAGCTGTGCCCTTCATATAGAGCAGTGATTCTCAAATCCAGGCCTCGTGGCCCAGTGTCCTGCAGGTTTTAGATGTGTCCCTGATCCAACACACCTGAATCAAATATAGAAGTCAGTAGCAGAATTCTGGAGAACTTGACTGCATACTGAGGAGGTAATTGAGCCATTTGATTCAGGTGTGTTGGATCAGGGACACATCTAAAACCTGCAGGACACTGGGCCACGAGGCCTGGATTTGAGAATCACTGATATAGAGCAACAATTCGTCTTTTAAGATCCTCACAGAGTTCTTTGCCATGTTGGAACTTTCAGTGACCAGTATGAGAGACTGTGAGAGCTGTACTACAAAATTGAACACACCTGTTCCCTATGCACACCTGAGACCTAGTAACACTAACGAGTCACATGACATTTTGGAGGGGAAATGACAAGCAGTGGTCAATTTGGACATTTACAGGTGTAGTCTCTTAGGGGTGTACTCACTTTTGTTGCCGCTGGTTTAGACTTTAATGGCTGTATATTGAGTTATTTTGAGGGAAGAATAAATTTACACTGTTATATAAGCTGCACACAGACTACTTTTCATTGTGTCAAAGTATCATTTTGTCAGTGTTGTCCCATGAAAAGATATACTTAAATATCTGCAGAAATGTGAGGGGTGTGCTCACTTTTGTGATACACTGTATGTGATTGACACTGATTTGCTTCCCAGCCCTCGGAGGCTGCGTTTTCCGTTCTTCAGCCTGCCCAGTTAGAAAGCAAATCCTGGATGGGCCAGCCTGATAAATCGGAGACTGAATATTGTGTTTGTCAGCCTGCTCCTTCAGAGACTGTCAATGGTGCATGTATGTCAGCAACCTTAAAGACTCCTTGCCCAAAGCTGGTTCCTGGGGGTTTGCAGCCAGCTTTGTGTGGGACTGCTTTTGATGCATGTTGCCTTTGTGAGCCACCTACCAAGGACATTTCAAGCTGAGGTTCTAAACCGGCCACTCAAAACATTCCACATGGTGCTTTTGTGCTTTCTGAGGAAAAGTCTAGCTGTGTTTCTCTCATGGCAAATAAGAATGATGCCTATGGGACAACTGTGAATAATGTAGAGTTAAGTGTTTCTAGTTATGGCAATGAGATTATGCCTAGGCCACTCAATGACAAAGTTGAATTCTTAGTTTCAGAGCCATTACAGCTTGATTTTTCTTGTGCATCAGATCCAACCAATGTCGTGACATGTTCTGTGTTCGAACTAAGCAACTCTAAGGACATTTCTGGTAGTTTTTCTCTGCAAGCACCACAAGAGACTGTTTTAGTTGCAAAGCAAGTTAAAACTGGGACTGTAGCCTTTGTCTCTGAGACTGCGTCATGTATTTGCCTTTTGGCCCAGCCAGAGTCTAGTGATTCAGTTCCTGAGGCCGTTGCTTTGGATTTTAACATTGTGAACAATGCTCCTGTGAGATACCCTGCACCCATTCCAGGTCTGCAGGAGGGTGTGGCTGAGGACCAGCCCACTTCTGCACCTGTTCTGTTTCCACGGGTGGGGACAACAAGGACTGTTCTGAGACTCAGGCTCTCATGGTGACAGTGGGTCCTCCTAAGCAGCCCCAGCTGTCAGAGGAGATAGCTGTGTGCCCTGCTGAGTGCAACCCACAGTCCCCTCCCTCTGATTCTGCAACTCCATTACCTCTCAAGTCACCACAGTCATCACCTTCAGAGGCCACAGCAGCTTTAGTCCCTTAAGTTAGAGCTCTGGCCTCGGTGCTTGCTGCCTCAGCTTCCTCAGTCGCAGCTTTAGTCACAGCCACATCTGCATCAGTGTCCGTCTGCACATCTGCCTTCCCACCCACAACTCATCCGCCATTTGAATCACCAGATCTGTCCCCTGAGTTTTCACCCTTGTCAGACTCTTCCTTCAAGCAGCCAGCTGCAGCAGCAGCCCCACAGTCAGTGCCCTCAGTGTCTGCTCCTTCAGTGCCCTCGGTCCCCTTAGCTCCTTTGGTCCCCTCAGTCAGCACTCCAGCTACTTCAGCACCCCTGCCAAACTCCGCCTCAGTCGTCGGATAAACCAGCTGTGCAACCTACTCTACATCCAAAGTCTTCTGAGTATCCTGCCTCGCCTCGTCACCACCGCTGCTGGATTCGCAGCCGGCCTCCAGTCTTGTATCATTGCCGCCACTGGAATCGTTAATGTTTGTCTTTTTATTTTATTTATTTATTTGTGTACATATATACATGTTGTAGTAATTCCAGTGTTGACAGGCTTGAGAAAAAAAAAGGGAGAGAAAGGGGAGAAGACAGAAAAAGGGGACAGAGCACTCCCAAACTAACCAAAACAATTCAATGCTGCAACTACAAAAGAAAAAAGAAAGAAAAAAAATAGACAACATACCAAAAAAACCACAAAACAAACAATAACTGGAAAAATAACTTTTTGTGGAAGAAACTCAACAAAATGAAGCATGGCTGTATTTAAAAACAGCAATTTTGTTATGCTGTGATTGCATTAGTGTCTGTGTCTATGCCATGAAACGCACTTACCAACGAGGGTGGAAAGCCACTGCTCCGCCCACCAGAAGTCAGAGGCGGGCAGAGAGGGACCCAGGAAATCTGAGCCATTTACAGTCCATTAAGAGCCATGAAAACCCGTGGCCACACATTCCAGCGACAACTGAATGCCTGTCCCAGCAGAGGGGAGTGGGAGGTCCCAGATGGAGCCCCACCAGTCAAGGAGCAAGGGCCCTAGGGAATCCGAGGCAACAGAATACCAGCACCCCAGGAGGCTAACCCCCCGTGCAGGCCGGCGGGCCCCTGGGCCCCAGCGACCCCAGGACGCTGCCAGCTTGGCACCCAAAGCACCACCTGATTCCCACCCCAGGCAAGGTGCTGCCTCACCACCCCCCACCCACCAAAATTGTAAGTGAAGTGTATGTTTTCATGTTTGTGAATAAACAAAGTGTATGGTGTATTGAGGGGACAATTGTGCCTCAAGCATCCAACTGCTGGTCATCAGCGCTCGACCACCCTGCCCACTTGACTAGGAAGGGCAACCTGGAATAAGAGAGCCAGCTGTGCGCTGGCTCAGTAGGCGCCCTGATCCCCCACCCCCCAGCACAGGGCAGGGAGAGGTGGACCTGGGACTGCAGCAACAGCACTACGAAGCAGCGCAGCATCTGAGACTGGCGCCACTACCCCCACCAAAGAGGGTAGCCTGCTCCACACCAGATACCCATTCACTCGGCGATAGACACAAACAACAGACAAGACAAACTGGCCTGAGTTGGAAATATGGTGCCCAGTCCACCCCAGCCCATCCCGACATGGGCAGGGCCAACCCACCCACCTGGTGGTGTGCCCGGGACAGCAGAGCCCCCCCCAGTGCCAGGGGGGGACCCACCGGCAGCCGGCGCGATATCAATGCCCTGGGCCCCAGACCCCACAGCCCGAGCCCCACAGAGAAGACCAGCCAATTCGGCCAAGGGCCAGCACCCATCACCCCAAGCATCCCGGCTACATCCCAAGACTTCAAGGCAGCACCCACCTAAGCCCCCCACTACCAACAACCAGGACAAGCACACGGACACCACAAGAAGGCAGCCCCAGGATTCCAGTCTCAGGAGGCCATCGGACACACACAGGCCCCCAGAATCCACCCCAGGCCACCCACAAAGCACACCGGGAACAGAGCCCACAGCCAACCACCCCCGCTAAGTACTGGAGCTGATTAGTGGGAACCAGAGAGTCAAATTCATCCAGCTGGTTTTTAAAAAAAGCAGACATTCTCTCTAAGCTAACATGATCTAAAAATAGATTTCAGTATTGAGTGATACACAATTTATTTTTTGATTTCCAATTCATGAAGATAGTTCTTACCGCCTTGTGCATTGCTAAGAAAACTATGTGTGGTATATTTGACTCCATAACTAATTTACTGGCGTCACCTAAAATAAGACAGCTAAACCATGTGGATAGGTCCTCACATATCCTCTGCCAGAACTTCTGAACAGGTATACAAGACCACAGAGCATGCATATAGTTCTCTGAATTGCTTGCTTGATCACACTCCCATTTTGCAATCGGGAGGGAGACTGAATCATCAGTTTTTAGTAATAATTTATATAATTTTGATAACAATTTCAGGGTACAGAGGTTTAGAAGTTCTGATACCCATGTAGGTTTTTCTAAATTCAGTTGACTGAGATTAAATCTTCCTTGCAGAATAGATTTCAGTTGTTGATATTCCAGAAATCTACTGTTGCCAATTCCACATTTTAATATAAGTTCATGGAATGGAATAAGGTTTCAATCTTGAATAATATGTTCTAAATTATTTATCCCTTTATCACGCCACAATGGAAAATTCAGCGTTTTCTTTTCTGACAAATATCTGGATTGTTCCAAATGTGTTAGTTTACAGGGGATAAGTATAAGTGAAGACTTATTTTTAAAAAATTCCCACCAGGCTGACAGAGAGGTGGTAATACTAAGTCTTTTAAAGCATTTATGATGCTTAATACTGGGGCTAATGGAAGGTAGATCTGAGATCTTTACTTTTCCACAAAGTGCCTGTTCTAAATCCAACCATGGGTTGTCTAAGGAATTTGATTTGATCCACTTTGAAATATATTGCAATCTACTGCCTAAGAGAGAGAAATAAAACTTTGGTAGTTCCAGACCGCCACTGTTTTGGCTTTTGTAAAGTTTTCAAACTAATTTGTGATTGTTTGTTTTTCCATAGAAATTTTGAGATGTTTGAATCTAGTGACTTAAGGCAAGCAACAAAAGGTTTATTAGGGATCAGTGAGAATAGATAATTAATTTTTGGTAAAACCATCATTTTAATGGTGGCAACTCTCCCCATGAGCGATATAGGTAAACTATTCCAACATGTGAGATCATCCTCTATTGTTTTTAATAGGGGGATAGGATTTAATCGTACCAAGTCTGAGAGCCTGGCGGAAAAATTGATGCCTAAATATCTAATATTACCTGACTTCAGTGAAGTCCAGGAGGTGTTGTGAAAATTACAATTCAGAGTCAAAACGGTTGATTTAGCCCAATTGATAGCGTAATCTGATATAGATGAAAACTTATCTATCAGTGTGATTGTCTTCAGAAGAGAAGTTTGTGAACTCCCAAGGAAAAGTAATACATCATCAGCATAAAGGCTTATTTTATGGTCTGTATTTTCAGTTTGAATCCCTTTAATATTTTCATTTTGTCGGATTGCTGCTGCTAGTGGTTCAATGAAAATGACCAAAAGTGAAGGAGAGAGCAGGCAGCCCTGCCTGGTACCCCTCTGTAGACTGAAATATCTTTTATCCTTAAAACTGCTTCAGATTCTGATGCATTTGTTTGTATTGGCAACATTTATCTTTAAAGGAAGTGTTAGAAGGAGAATGAGCTGCTAGTTAGTTAGAAATATACTGTAGTATAATATTATATCATAGGCTCAAGTTATTCATGTTATTTCTTATTCAGTTATTAACAAATCAGTAGCTATTATTCATGACCTGCTCCTACATCATGTTTGTGTAATCAAACGTCTGTCATGCTGCCCTGTTCTGATTTTTACTGGATTACAAAAACATCTTAAAAGATGTTTCCTTTAAAGAACAAAGAAAACAAAATGAATATAGACAAAATACAATATTATTCCCTTTAAAGGAAATACTGCCCAGAGAGTGAGCTGCCCTGGAGTGCTTCTTGTTGGGTAATGAGGTCATGCTGTTTGTGTGGGCATACACTGATATGAACAGGTTAAAAGAAGCAGAGCAGCCACGCAGTGAGGAGGGACTTGTAGTCAGACTGTCTCTGTGCTGTGCACTGTCTCAGTTTAGTGATGCACAGCAGTGTGGTGAGCTCAAAGAATGTTTCCAGCTGTTTCTTTGATATGAAGTTAAGTTTTTGTTAAATCCTTTAAAGTTTAGCTGAACTGAAGTGAATCTGTAAGGAAATGTAAAAGAGCTCATTCTGTGAAGTTTTTGTGCCTTAAGGATCGTGATGAATGTTACGCAGATTACATACTTCACTCTAAGTCCCTACTTTGAGATTGGGGTATACAAATACTTGTATTTCCTCATTATTCTGACTGCTTATGTTGCAATTATCTGTGGCAACCTCTTGCTGATTGTGGTTATCTGTGTGAACAGAAGCTTACATGAACCTATGTATGTGTTTCTGTGCAGCCTGTTTGTAAATGAGCTGTATGGTAGTACAGGGCTGTTTCCATTCCTCCTGATTCAGATCCTCTCTGATGTTCACACTGTTTCTGTTTCATTTTGTTTCCTGCAGGTTTTCTGTGTGTATACTTACGGTTGTGTAGAGTTTATAAATTTAGTCATCATGTCTTATGACAGATATTATGCCATCTGCTGTCCTCTACAATATAAATCATACATGACACATAAAACAGTTGCCTTGCTGATTTCGGTAACATGGTTATTCCCTTTTATTACGATTGTCATCCTGATATCTTTGAGTGCTCCTCTGCAGCTCTGTGGAAACATCATTAACAAAGTTTTCTGTGGAAACTATGCCATTGTTAAACTGGCCTGCTCTGACACCAGCATCAATAACATCTTTGGACTCATTTACACTTTCATCTCAGTCATTGTTCCCCTCATTTTAATCCTGTACACCTACATGAGGATCCTGAAAGTCTGTTTTTCTGGTTCCAAACAGACCCGACAGAAAGCCGTCAGCACCTGTACGCCTCACCTGGCTTCCATTTTCAACTTTTCTTTTGGTTGCTGTTTTCAGATATTACAGAGCAGATTTGATACAAACAGGGTGTCGAATGTTTGGGGCATTTTATCATCATTATACTTTCTGACATGTCAGCCACTGTTCACACCAGTACTGTATGGGCTGAAAATGACCAAAATACGCATCGCATATAAACAGCTGTTTTTTGGTAAAATGTAGGTCCTCAGACACATTTGTTCATTTGGTTTTAGCAGTGATTTCTTCCCCCGATGCCACCGATGTTAGTGTGTGTGGAAAGGAAGGAAACATATTGTGGGGTTGATTTTGTTTCCTAAATCAAATCATTAAGCAGATGCATCTGTTTTAGTCAATATGTTTGAACAAATAAACCAAAAATAGAATTTTACTTGGGTGCATTTTTTTTTTTTTTGGGGGGGGGGGGGGGGGGGGGGGGTTCTATTGTTATAATTGCACCACATAACATTTACTTTGTGTGATGTATGTTTTTCGTTTGAGCTGAGACACACAGTCAGGTGGTTTGAGATTAGTGCATCAGATCAACGTGCAAACAGCAAATAAAAAGCAGTGCTTCTTTTTCATACTGATGGTAACTAAGATAGTTTTACTCAACTATCACATACGTCACATATTTAAACTGAAATGAGATGAATGAACTTTTATTGGCTTCAATAAAATTCCCTCGATTGTTGGATCAAAACACAGAATTGAAGATTTCCAACAGCTGACGTGATTCAAGGTGAACTCACTTTCTGAAATGTAATATTGGGAGAATTTTCCATGAATGATAAAATTCTCTTTAAGAAAACTCAAGTGTTCTCCTGCTAGGAGACAATGAATGGATGCTAACCTTTAACTTTTCTCTTATCAAACTCAGTGGTACCACCAAACTTTTGATTCTGTCTGTGCAGGGGAGTTGAATTAGGTAGAGACGATAGGCATGTGCCCTTACTAATATCAAACAATGGCTGTTAAGCCCATACCAATAGTTTTGGTTGAAAAATCACACTCCATGCTCCTTGGTACACAAACCGTTACTGATACAAAGAATTCCCCAATGAATATGTGCTCTGGGGGCGTGGTCACTATCATGTCAGCAACTACATTGGCAATTACTGCAGTGACTGACTGTTAATGAGGAAGCTAGGAACGGCAGAGATGGCAGAAAAGAAAAGAAAGCTGGACATACGCAGTTATTTTTGCTGGAGTAGCAGAGACAGGGTCACACCATAAGTTGAAGTTGATGAAGGACAATTTTTAATTTTTTATAATAGCCCAGAAGTTCTAAGTAAGTTAAGTAAGTAAAATTTTATTTATATAGCACCTCTCAAGACATAAATCACAAAGTGCTTCACAACACCAAAACAAAGTACAATTGGAGTAAGGGAGAATCGAATCCGCAGTTCTTATACACAAGGGGATGGAGTTCCAGAGTCGGGAGCTACTATTGCAAAAACTCTGTCCCCTTTAGTCTTCAGCCTTGTATGATGTAAGGCCAGTAGGCCTTTATCACATGACCTCAGAGACCTGGGGGGAATATACGGGTGCAAGAGATCACTGATATAAGTTGGTGCTTGACCATGAAGACTTCTATAAGTGAGGACCAGAATCTTAAATTGGACTCTGAAATTAATGGGGAGCCAGTGTAGCTGGATGAGTAACGGTGTAGCCTGAGAATACTTAGAAGACTTTGTCAGAAGCCTCGCAGCAGCATTCTGAACAACCTGGAGACGCTTCAGGGAGTTTTTGCTAAGACAAGTAAATAAAGCATTACAATAACGCAGACATGAGGAAATGAATGCATGGATACCAATCTCAAATTCAGAATGGACTTAACTTAAAAAGGTTCTGTAAATGATAGAAACAAGAGCGAACCAGAGGTTTGACGTGGGAATCTAAAGAGAACACAGAGTCAAAGGTTACACCAAGGTTCCTGATGGAAGATTTAGCAAATTTGCCAAGAGGACCAAGAGCTGTCATTATTCTCGGTATAAATCTATCAGGGGCACAAACAAGGACTTCAGTTTTTTCATCATTAAGTTGGAGAAAGTTATGAGCCATCCAACTTTTGATAGATTCTAAACATATAATGAGCAAATTTAACTTAAAGACATGTTCAGGCTTAAAGGAAATAGACAGGTGAATGTCGTCGGCATAACAGTGATAAGAAATGCCCTCAAAAGTGCTCAGGATATACTGTAAAGGAAGCAAATACAGTAAAAATAAGGGCCCTGGGACAAAACCTTGGGGCACACCACATGCAAAGGAGACTGGAGAGGACCTGTAGTCAAATATAGAAGTCATTAGCAGGACTCTGGAGAACTTGACTGCATACTGAGAAGGTAATTGAGCCATTTAATTGAGGTGTGTTGGATCAGGGACACATCTAAAACCTGCAGGACACTGGGCCACAAGGCCTGGATTTGAGAACCACTGACCTAGAGGCAGCCACACAGAAGCATCGTTCAGATAGATAAAGTGAACCACTGTAAAGCAGACCCAGATACACCCACCCAATGTCTCAGCCTATCGAGCAAGATTTGATGGTCAACAGTATCGAAGGCAGAAGTAAGGTCCAACATCAACAAAACAGAACACTCTCCTGCATCACCACGCAACAAGATATCAGTGGAAACTCTAACAAGAGCTGTTTCTGTGGAATGAAACCTACAAAAACCGGACTGATTTTTGTCGAGGATATTGTGTTTGTCCAGGAAGGCTATAAGCTGCTTAGATACAACCTTTTCCAGAATCTTAGATACAAAGGGTAATTTTGAAATTGGTCTAGAACTGTTGAAAATAGAAGGGTCAAGCTTGGGTTTTTTTTTAAGTGGGTAAATGACGGCGTTTTTAAAATAAGTGGGTACTTGACCAGAGACAGAGACAGAGTGAAGGCAAAGCGGCCAACAACACCCCATAGCGCCATATACCCACGTGTCAGGAATTTTATTGGCTATACATCTGTGGTTTTGGATTTTGGGTCAGAGTCGACCAATCAGAACGATTGGGGGCATGTCCAGAGAAGTCACATGATGCTGTCTGATTATTATTGGCTCTGGAAAATCCATTTCATAACATGATTGGCCAAATGAGGTGTCAAGCCAATTCTGAGGGTCTAGTCTGTCATATAAAAGCATCGTAAGAGCAGACTGCAGTGTTACTGTGACACTATGAGGCTTCAAATTCGGAAAGCACTACAAACGGTCCACGGGTTCTGCTGGGGGTGATTCTGATGTGGCTGAGGAGACAGCAGCAGAGGAATCTAAAAGGACCAAGGAGACAAAAGGAACTGAAGAGGGAGTTGAAACTACTGAGGGGACCGGAGGGACCAAGGGGACTAAAGGGACTGAAGCTGAAGAGACCTAAGCTACAGGGGGTACCAAAGAAGCTGAGGGGCCTGAACGGACAAAAGGAGCTGAGCCTGAAGAGATTGAGGGGACTGAAGCTGAATCGCTGACTGAGGGGACTGAAGGGGCTAAAGGGACCAAAGCTACAGAGGGAGCTGAGGGGAGCGAAGCTACAGGGGGAGCTGAAATGAGGAGACTAAGGGGACCGAAACTACTGAGGGAGCCAGAGGAGAGGGGACTGAGGGAGCTGGAGTGCTAGCTGAGGGGACTGGGCCTACTGAGGGGACAGAAACTAAAGGCCTGGAAGCTGTGGGTGCTGAAGCTAAAGCTGAAGGGGCTGAGGGAGCTGAGGGAGCAGGAGCTGAAGCACTGACTGGGGGTGAAGCTGAAGCCAAGGACTGGGTTCTCCTCACTTGCGGAGCAGGGACGGGTGCAGAGGCAGGCCAGTCCATGGTGCTGGAGAGAGCCTGGCCTTGGCTACTCTCACCCGTGGAAAAGGAATGGGTGTTAGTGGGATCTTCTAAACAGCAGTTTCAGGGAAAGGTTGAACATGTGTCCTCAAGTTCAGTGATCTGTTTTTGCATTTTTTCCCAGGCTTGGCGTTTTGCTTTTTGGTTCAGCTTTGGCTGAGATTTTGGGTTTTTGTATTTTGTTTTTGTTCCTTTTGTTCCCTCTGCAAATAAAGCAGTTTAAGTTTATTTTTGTCTCCTGCTTCCTGCGTTTGGGTCCACCCCTTCCTGCACACAGCCCCAACTGTGACAGTATGACGCAACCAGTCATGGACCCAGCGGACACAGTTTTCCGGAACTATGAGGATTTTGAGATCCAGCTCCTCATTACGTGGGGACAGTGGATTTTGGCATCCCCTGCAAAGAAAGAGGAGTGCCAGCAAAAGATTTGCTGTTTGGTTTGCTCCTGGCCCCAATATTCATGCTATTTACTAACTTGGATTAAGGACTTTGTTTCCACCCTCGAGTCTCCATCTCCACCCATGCCACACTCTCCAGCTACACCACCAGCAAATCCTTGCCTGTTCCTCAGTCTGGCTGCCGCTCTCCTGCCTCCTTTTTGGCTGGGGGAGGTCAGAAAAAGAGGAGCCCCCTGCTGTGATACCGCCAGCCTCCTCTACCCAGAGGAAGCAGAGACGTCGCCATCAGCGCACCACACCACAGCCAGAGACTGTTTCACAGCCCCTGCTTGTCCATGACAGGCTAAATGGAACAAACTTTGCTGTGAGTAAAACTGCCTCATCTTTGAGTAATGAATCCCTGCCCGAAAATCAGGGCTTGTCATGTTTCATGTCGCTGCAAAGAGAATGTTATTGGTACCATGATGAGGTGGAAGTAATTGTTTTGCCTTTGATGGTGGAAGCCCTCAAATCCATGAACAGTAATCATCTGTCTGATGAAACAATGCAGCCAGGATATCAGGACAATTATTCATTCACTGCCAATATCAAGGAACCTGCAGGTCATAAAGCAATATGAATTTTTTTTCCATTTGAAATCTGCTCTCTGCTTTGTTTTAAGAGGCTGTGGCCTCAAATTTCACTGTAAATGTCAATCTGAGACACTGTGGAAACAGTTACCTTTTGACTTTGTGATCCATTTAAGGGATTGTGGAATACAGACAGGGCCCTCAAACTCATGTCCAAAATCCCAACTTTTGTTCTGAACAATTTCTCTCTATATAACATACTTTAAATAGCTGTGACCTCTGTGTTACTCTTTGTACCCTACCCACAAGACAACAGGTGTCCTGAATGTACATGTCCAATATGAATTGGAAAACCCAGTACCCCCTTGCAAAGGGTCTTTCAAAAGACTGGACAGAGCAAAAGAATGGGTTCTTTAAATAGTTTGCGAGTGCCATAACAAGTCCTGGCAGTATTGACCTTTGGAAACCTTTCACCTGTGAGCAAAAAGGTTCCGTAAAGGGATTCCTCAAATGGCAACAAGTTTCCCAGTTCAATGCAAAATATATACATACACACTTCTGATCAAAATCTCAAGACCAGTTAAAAAAATTGCAAGAATTTGCATTTTGCACTTTTGGATCTTAAGAAGGTTCTAAGTAGAGCTTCACAATGCTAAAAGAAGAAATCAGTGCAAGAGACGAAAACTTTTGAGCAGGGAATTTATTGAAAACTGCATTTACACTCAAACATGATTATTTCAGCTGATCAAAAGTTTAAGACCATAGCTTAAAAAACCCGAAAACCCCCCAAAACAGAAATCAAAGTGTCAAAAAAAAGGACTCAGTAATGAACAGCTCCACCATTCTTGTTGATCACTTCAAACAATCGTTTAGGCATGCTTGATGCAAGTGTTTCCAGGAGGCTAGTGGGAACGTTGCTCCAAGTGTTGAAGATGGCTTCATGAAGGGCATCCACTGTCTGGAACTGATGTCCATTTTTGTAAACTTCTTTTGCCATCCATCCCCAAATGTTCTCAATCGGATTTAGATCAGGGGAACATGCAGAATGGTCCAAAAGAGTGATGTTGTTCTCCTGGAAGAAGTCCTTTGTCAGGCGGGCATTGTGAACTGCAGCATTGTCCTGTTGAAAAACCCAGTCATTTCCACACAGACGAGGGTGCTCAGCCATGAGGGACGCCCGCTGCAACATCTCCACATAGCCAGCTGCTGTTTGACACCCCTGCACAACCTGAAGCTCCATTGTTCCATTGAAGGAAACGGCGCCCCCCCCCCCCCCACTGTGCCATGTAGAAAACATCTCAGCTGGGATCTCCTTGTCATGCCAGTAACGTTGGAGGCCATCAGGACCATCAAGGTTAATTTTTTTCTCATCAGAGAAGACAACTTTCTTCCAACTTTCAATGTCCCATGTTTGCTGCACCCTTGCAAAGTCCAAACGAGCAGTTTTGTGGCGTTGAAGAAGACGTGGCCTTTGAAGATGTTTTCTGTTTCTGAAGCCCTTCCCTCGCAGATGCCGTCTGATGGTTATTGTGCTGCAGTCAGCACCAGTAATGGCCTTAATTTGGGTAGAGCATCGTCCTGTGTCTTGACGGTCAGCCAATCGGATCCTGCGGCTCAGCGCTGGTGAAATTTTTTTGGGTCTACCACTTGACTGTTTTGTTCCATAACCCTCAGGATCATTTAAAAAATGCTAAATGACTGTCTTACTGCGTCCAACCTCAGCAGCGATGGCCTGTTGTGAGAGGCCTTGCTTATGCAAATCAACAATCCTACCACGTTCAAAGTCAGTGAGCTTTTTTGCTTTTGCCATCAGGAGGTCTTGACAATGTAAAGACTTGACAGAAAATGACATGGAATCCAAATTTTTGCACAGCTTTTGGCTTTTAAAGGCTGTGGTCTTAAACTTTTGATCAGCTGAAAAATTCATGTTTGAGTGTAAATGCAGTTTTCAATAAATTCCCTGCTCAAAAGTTGCAAATTCTTGCAATTTTTTAACTGGTCTTAAGATTTTGATCAGGAGTGTATATGTGGTGGATGACCTCATTCAAGGCTAAGACGTTAGTATCTGAGTGAGGTTCAAATAGAGCCTAACTGTGCTACATGAATCAGGTTAAAGTGAGTTTGTAACACTCTCTGAAAAATAGTCTGAAACAAGAAGCCAGCCAGACCAACACCAGTAGTTTCAATGAATTAGCTGATGTTATTCAGCCACAAAAGTATTTTGCTGTGTTAAATAACACAATTAGATGAAAAATGTCATATACTGAACTGACTGTATGAACCTTTGAAATTTGGGGAAGAGCACTAAATTTGAAGCTTATTCTATGTTTTCAGCACATTCTCTAGTTACTCTATCAAAGGTTGAGTATTTCAGAGTTCTGACCCTGGTAATTCCTGTTTTTTACTCATCACTGTCACAAACTGGATCTCTGGGTTTCTTTCTTTCTTCTGTCTTTACAACACAAAGTGTCTTCAGATGGCTCATATTTAGTTTATATCACAAATATTAAAGTAAAATTAATAGCAACAATTTAGGCATGGTTGAGGTTAGGGACATTTCTATGGCCTAAGAATAAAATATTACAGTGTTAAATATTCAACTCACACATCAATAACAGAGTAAATGAACTTTATTGATTTATTTCCATCCATCCATCCATTTTCTTCTGTTCATCCAAATTATTATTTTATTTAAACAATTTCCAATAATTTGGTTAGGAATGTAAATATTTCATCATTTTTGACTAAATATCTGTTACTTATATTTGATTTCAGTGACCGTTAAAGCTGTTGAAAGATGAACTTCCCAACCTCAAACAATACATGGAGACTTTCTTTTCTCTTATTTCTTGATCTGAATAAATGTGATGAATATCCCGATCTTCCCAACAGAAAATAAAAGCAGATTTTTACATGCGTTGTGTATTTTGGACATATTCAAGCCATACATTACAGGGTTGAAAAGTGGCTGGCATGTCAGAACGTACAATGATAAAAATATCCGTAAGGCGTTTGGTACATGGCTCATATCAAACCTGCTCTGCAATATTTCAAAGAACGCCCCAAAAGAAAAGTTGATGAGAGAAGCGAGGTGAGGCGTGCAGGTACTGACGGCTTTCTGTCGGGTCTGTTTGGATCCAGAAAAACACACTTTCAGGATCCTCGCGTAGGTGTACAGGATTACAGATACTGGGACATACACGGAGAAAGTGGCAGCAAAGAGTTCATAGAGATTATTGACTGTGGTGTCATCACATCCCAACTTTATAATGGCGTGATTGTCACAGTACACTTTATTAATGACATTTCCACACAGATGCAAAGAAGCACTCAACAATGTTGTGACACAAACAGCAAAAAAAGGAGGTATCCATGTCACAGCAATCAGAAAGGCAACCTTGTTCGATGTCATCACTGTGTGATATTGTAGAGGATAACAGATAGAAATATATCTGTCATAAGACATGATGGCTAAGTTAGTAAACTCTACACCTCCATAAGAGTACACACAGAAAACCTGCAGCAAGCACAGAGGAGCAGAAACAGTGTGAACATCAGAGAGGATCTGAATCAGGAGGAATGGAAACAGCCCTGTACTACCATACAGCTCATTTACAAACAGGCTGCACAGAAACATGTACATAGGTTCATGTAAGCTTCTGTTCACACAGATAACCACAATCAGCAAGACATTGGAACCAACTATAAACATATACAGAGACATAATAATGATGAAATATAAATATTTAAATAGCTGTGTGTCAATGTAGGCGCCAAGAATGAAATATGAAACCTGTGTGGAGTTTATTATGATCTCCATTTAGTTCACAGCAAAGTAACACTGTCCACAGGATGACCTGTTAGAAATACTCATGATCTGTTATTGATCTGTGCACCTGCTTTAAACTGCAACGTTAATCAGCCAAAACAACCACAGAATAAACAGTCAAGTCATTGTCAGTGCATCACTGAAGGATCATTCATGACAGCCATCTCAAACTTACCAGTCTAGTATTAAAAGTCAGGGTAATCATGTGAAACATGAGAAACTATAGTTCATAACACAGAATGACACAGTGAGTCCCTCCTAACTGAACTGTAACTGCACCTCTGCTTCTTTTAAACCTTTCAGTTCAAGCCTGCCGGAAGGGGTGGGCTGCTCATTGCCTCTGGGGGCTCTGACTGGGGTCTCCCTCCTTCCTCCGCTAGGGTGTGCTCACAGTTGCCATCAGGATGTGTGGCCTCGGGTCTTCTGAGTTCCTGGTGGGCCGTGGATGGCCTAGGTCCCCTGGGTCTTTCCCTGCTCTCCTCTGGATCCGGATGGGGGCTTTTGCAGCTTTTTGCCCTCATTATTGAGTACGTTCCATGACAGAGGAACACTCACACATTACTACAAACTACAGCAAGACTGTATGTTTGTGTGTATATGTATATGCATGTCAGGGTTCAGGTGGTTGTGGTGTGGGCGTGGTGTGTTCCTTTTTCCTTGTAGGCTGGGTGGCTGGGTTTCCTCCTCTGCAGGAGCTGGAGGTGAATCCCGCAGCGACCATCACACCTGGTGCTCATCAGCAATTCCTCTAATTTTTAAGGACCAGCTCGAGCCTCCTGTCTCCACCAGAGTGTTAATGTTCCAGTAGGGTAACTAGCCTCTAGCCTCTACTCGTGATATTTTGGATTTGCTTCAAGTTTCTCAATTGCAGTATACTCTGAGTAAGCCATTCAATCATCCTTTCCCTCTCCAGCAAACGAATTTTAAAACGAATTTTAAAACCCCCCTAGGTTACTTTGAATATTTAGTAATGCCGTTTGGACTAACTAATGCCCCAGCAGTGTTCCAGGCATTAGTCAATGACGTTTTGTGAGACTTTCTGAACATTTTTGTGTTTGTGTATTTGGACGATATCTTGATAGTTTTTAACTCACTGTCCGACCACCACGTGCACGTGCGCTGTGTGCTACAAAGACTGCTGGAAAACCGGCTTTTTGTTAAAGTGAAGAAGTGTGAATTTCATTCTACATCTGTCACTTTCTTGGGATACAGCTTTGAGGGGGGGCAGGTGAAGACTTAGAGGAGTGGCAAAATCTCTAGAAGGGACTGTGCAACCATTTATTGTCTTGACAGACCATAAGAACTTAAACTACCTTCAACAAGCCAAGAGATTAAATGCCCGGCAAGCCTGTTGGTCTTTGTTTTTCAGTCGATTTAACTTTCATCTCACCTACCGGCGAGGGTCTAAGAACTTAAAAGCTGATGCCCTGTCATGCCAGTTCTCCACAGAAAAAGACACAGGAGAGCCGGAGCGCATCCTCCCGTGCACCTGCATGGTGGATGCCATCACCTGGGAGGTGGAGGAAGCAATCCAACAGGGACTCAACGCTGAACCAGACCCCGGCACTGGACCTGCTCATCTACGATTTGTTCCCACCTCAGCACATGCCGCCGTGATCCACTGGGGACACACTGCCAAATTCTCATGTCACCCAGGGGTGAGTAGAACTCAAGCTTTCCTTAAAAGATACTTTTGGTGGCCCACTCTGGACCAGGACATAAGGGAGTACGTGGCAGCCTGCTCAGTATGCGCTTGAAATAAGACAGGTAATCAACCCCCCCCTCAGGATTACTGCAACCTTTAGCAATCCCTCACAGACCTTGGTTGCATATTGCTCTGGATTTTGTGACAGGTTTGCCTCTGTCAAATGGTAACTGTAACCATTATTGACAGGTTTTCTAAAGCAGCCCATTTCGTAGCTCTGCTTAAACTGCCTACCACCATGGAAACAACCAGTATCTTAGTTGAACATGTTTTTTGTCTCCATGGTATTCCTCTGGAAATTGTATCCGACAGGGGCCCGCAGTTCGTATCACAGGTTTGGAAAGCCTTTTGTTCTGCTCTCGGAGCAGGTCTGTCTGAGCTCAGGATTTCACCCTCAGACAAATGGGCAAACTGAAAGACTCAATCAGGAATTAGAGGCCGCTCTCCACTGCGCAGCATCAAGTGACCCTTCATCTTGGAGCTCATACCTACCCTGGGTTGAATATACTCATAACAGTCACACTTCTGCAGCCACTAACCTTTCACCTTTTGAAGTTTAGGCCATCAACTTCCTTTGTTTCTGGCACTGGAAAAGGACTTAGAGGTTCCCTCAGTCCTTCATCATCTGCAGCAGAGTTAGCAGGCCTGGGAGCGCACCCGACAGACCCTTCAACGCACACAGGAACATACTTGCACATATGCAAACTAGAGGAGGACTCCGGCACCCCGCTATTTTCAAGGACAGAAGGTCTGGCTCTCTTCCAAGGACATTCCTCTGAGATCTCTCTCACGAAAGCTAGCGCCCCAGTTCATAGGCCCCTATGAGATTGAGACTATTGTCAGCCCTGTGGCGGTAAGATTAAAGCTACCTTCATCCTTCAAAATTCATCTTGATTTTCACGTCTTCGAGGTCAAGGCCGTTCATGCCAACCCACTGTTAATGTTCCAGTAGGGTAACTGGCCTCTAGCCTCCACTCGTGATATTTTGGATTTGCTTCAAGTTTCGAGTTTTGTATGCCTTTCTGTGGACTTGTTCGTCACGCATTATTTCCTGCATTCTCACTTCAGGTTTATGCTCGCTTCACGGATTCACCAGCCCTCAGCCTGCCTGCTCCCCCTCTGACTCATTTTGGAACCTCACCGCCCACACCACCGCTTCCTCAAGGACTCAATTACAGTATACTCTGAGTAAGCCATTCAATCATCCTTTCCCTCTCCAGCACTAGTTGTAAATTATCCCTTCCTCTTCCCATACACTAATCACTCTCTCCCTCTGCTTCGACATCACTCACCTGCCAATCACCACCCAGGTAACCACCTGTGAGCTGCCCGTGAAGTACCTGTGTTCACCTCGTTTTGCTAAAAGTGTTTCAATATCTGTTTGAGTTTGTAAACGTAGTAGATAAATAAAAGATATTTGTGTTTGTTAGGCTTGTCTACCGTGTCTGCTTCTGGGTCCTCCCCCTTGTTTACCTTCTGGCGTGACAATGCATGTATATACATGTGAATATATATATATGTGCCTCTATCTAACTTCTATTTTTTTCTGTTCTCTCCCTTTTTTGTCTTCTCTTTCTCTCTCTCTCTTCTTCTCTTCCTTTCTGCCTGTCAAGAATAAATAAAATAAAAATACAAACATTAACAAGAATAGCCTGTAGAAAACTTATACAGCTCTTCTTGTAAAACCAAAAATGTTTGGTACAACAGTGCATTCAGATCATCATTCTCATTGCAAAAACTGCCAGACATGACAGGCCAAAAAATAAAAAATAAAAAATCAGCTCCACCCATTCAGAACTTGGAATGTATGCAGTGAAAAAACTGACGTGTAGTGCTTTCATTTTCATTCACTTTCATTTTCCAGTTCACCAAAATCACACTAGTATAAAACTGCAGACAAACTGTAATCAGTTACTTCCACAGAAATGTAACGATGACGCATTCAACAGTCCAGACGACACAATGAAATGTTTGTTCTGTTTATTGCACATCAACACATTTGTTTGACAACACATGACATCCAGTAAATATTCTACAACCTTTCAATAAAAATCCGCGTATTTTGGACATTTTTAGTCCATACAGCACAGGGTTGAAGAGTGATGGACATGCAAGCCAGTATAATGATAAAAAAATGCGAAGCATATTTGGTACAGTGCTCATATCAAACCTGCTCTGAACTACTTCGAAAAACGCCCCAAAAGAAAAGTTGATGAGAGAAGTGAGGTGAGGTGTGCAGGTACTGACGGCTTTCTGTCGGGTCTGTTTGGATCCAGAAAAACACACTCTCAGTATCCTCATGTAAGAGTAAATAATCAGGATTAAAATAGAAACTATGACAGCAAAGACATAAACAATTTCATAGATGTTGTTGACGGTGGTGTCAGAACAGGCCAGTTTCACAATGGAGTAGTTGTCACAGTACACTTTGTTAATGATGCTCCCGCACAGCTGCAGAGACGCACTCAGAGAAATCACAACAACAACAATAAATGCACTATACAACCACACCACGGCAGTGATGACTGCAACCTTACTGCATGTCATATGTGTGCCATATTGGAGAGGATAACAGATTGCGAGATATCTGTCATAAGACATGGCACCTAAAATCAAAAACTCAACACTTCCATAGGAGTACAAACAATAAACCTGCAGGAAGCACAGAGGAGCAGAAACAGTGTGAACATCAGAGAGGATCTGAATCAGGAGGGATGGAAACAGCCCTGTACTACCATACAGCTCATTTACAAACAGGCTGCACAGAAACATGTACATAGGTTCATGTAAGCTTCTGTTCACACAGATAACCACAATCAGCAAGACATTGGAGAATACTGTACACATATACAAACACAAAGTAATCATGAAATATAAGTGTTTAAAAAGGCCAGTGTCAAAATAAGCACTGAGTGTGAAATATAAAACCTGTGTAGAGTTTGTTTTAATCCTCATTTCAGCTTGTACAGAAATAATTTCACAGTACAGTGGATGAAGCAGCTGCAAATAAAGGTTAAAGTTCCTCCCTGGGTTATGAAGCTAAACCATCAGCAATACAAGTGATATTAAAACATAAGAGAAAATTATGATGAGGAACATACAATAAATGTGCTGATTCCCTCTGCCTTCGAAGCAGCAGTGAATCAAACTGTGAAGCCTCCTGCCTGAGCTGAGAGCTGATTCTGCTTCTCTTAAAGACAGAAACGCTCACATGCTCATGTTACTGGACTCCTTATAATTACCCATGCACGTGTTTGACCCTCATCCCGAGTATTCCTGTAATTGACCAGTGGGTGGAGCACAGGAATTGGAGTTAGCTCAAGATCTCTGTCTCCTTCTTCTGCTGGAGTTCGCCACAATAGTTTATAAACAATGAACTTTAGCTTAACATTAACTTTGTGCTACAGTCATCCAGAGAATATTGCCCATAAACATTTTACCATACCAGTGGTGTTTTTGGCAGGAGGTGAAGAGCAGCTCCTGGATCTTGAACCCCAGTTGACTGTGTCATCTGTGACCAGTGATGGCACAGTTACCTTGAAAAAGTAATCCAATTACTGATTACTCCTTTAACAAGCAACTTAGTTACTTTACTGATTAGTTTATTTTAGAAGTAACTATGTTAGATTACAAGTTACTTTATTAGTTACTTTCAACAGCTGCCGGTGTTGTGCCAAAAAGTGATCGTCTGCCATAAAGTGACTCTGATGTTTCTGTGTGCTTTTATGTGTAATGTCTTTGCTTATATTGGTAAAGAGAGTGCAGTCAGCATGATTTATGAAGGGCTTATTTACAAAATGAAGAAATGATTTCTGTGTTATTGTACCTACATTATAATCAATCCAGTTCTTTTTGGCCACTTCAAATATCTTCATAGAACTGTGATGTTATATTTGTTGTGATTTCTGCAGCCTTCTGAGCCTGATTTCTGTTTAAAAAGACATTTTTAATGTCAATGACAGTTTTTACCTTGATAAAAAACAAATATATAAAAGTCACCAAAAACTGAGTGCAGCTTCTACCTTGTGATAGAAATGCTGTTCCTCACTCAAAATGACCTGATATCATCCATGAGAGAAATGTTTGACATGTTTCACAGCTGTTTAAATACAGGCAATCATTTTCTGTCAAATACCAAAAATCACTTTTTGGCACAACACCACCCACCCCACCCACCCACCCACCCCGCTGCCTCAACATAAAAATGACAACCATGAAACGAGGGCGAGTCAGCCGTGTTTAAGGGCAGCATTTCCTCTACTGCATACTGTCTGACCAACCTCTTCAGCTCTCCCCCACATACTGGTTTTCTACTGAAGTCCAACTTTTGTTGTTTGGGTGCTGGGGGGGCTCCTGCATTAGTCGCAGCTTGCTGCTTTGCTCCATCTGGTGGGACTCGCTCTGTAAGTTTGACTGCGCCTTGTTGCGATTCCAGATGTTTCTTCAAATCTGACCAAGTGTTTTTGAAGCTAGATAGCACTTTGTCGCAGCACAGAGTGCACAACTAACCTTGATGTTGTCATCTTTAGCTGACACAGACTCATAATAGTGCCTGTATTTCCAGCGCATTTCCTCCCTCCATTGTTTACATGTGTCACTGTGTGGTATTATTGTCCTCATGCTGTACACGGGACTTAACTGTCGCATCAGCTAGATGTCACTCCCCAAGACGCAAGAAGAACGCAAAAATATATATATATTTTACTAAGGAAAACGACAAAAATAGAAACAAACGGTGACTTGGATAAGTTACTTTAATCTGATTACTGGACTGCAAATAGTAAAGCTTTAGCTTACTTGTTACTGAGAAAAAGTAGTCAGATTAGAGTAAGGCTTTATTAAGTAACGTGTTACTGACATCACTGTCTGTGACAAAATGTATTTGAAATGTTCTGCCATTCGTGGATTTTCAGCAACAACTTTTCAGCAACAATTACTATAATAACCCTATGTTGGTTGTGAGTTTCTCAGCTTTCAGAAACTGTTATAAATTTTCCGATAGGACAAACGGTCATGTAATTACGATAATAAAAGTGCATTTGATCAGACACACTCTGTGTTACCTAATTGTTCATGGCAGGTAACAGGTTTATCGGTGGGATCGCCTGGTGTTATAGGGTTAAACTACTCCAGTGGCAATAGTAACTTGTCACAAACTTGGAGTGGGTACTCCACCCTTTTCCATCTGGGAACCATGGTCTCGGACTTGGAGGTGCTGATTCTTATTTCCACCAGTTCACATTAGGTCCCAAAGTGCTCCACTCCAAGCTGGAGGCCACCATCAGACGAAACTACGGTGCCGTTTACACGAGACCGTTTTCATTTTGAAACGGTGTCGTTTTGATGCGTTTCGGCCTTGCGTTTACACGACAACGGTGTCGTTTTGATGCGTTTCGGCCTTCTGTTTACACGACAACAGAGTGAAAACGATGTGTTTCAGAAACGGGGTCCAGAGTGGAGCGTTTCAGAAACGCACCGGCTTGCGTTTTCGTGTAAACACTTGAAACCGGGGTGATTTGAAAACGCTCGACTCGCACATGCGCACTATGGTTGCGACGGCCAGTTTTTCGCGCACGCGCAAACTGATAAACAGTA